>NW_026045273.1:0-151388 GCF_943734845.2 Anopheles funestus | reverse complement strand
CTTTGTCTTAAAAACCTAACTTATACCAAAACTAACTTTTTCGAAAAAACCTAACTTATACCAAAACTAACTTTTTCGAAAAAACCTAACTTATAACAAAACTAACTTTTTCGAAAAAACCTAACTTTTACCAAAACTAACTTTTTCTAACAAACCTAACTTATACCAAAACTAACTTTTTCTAAAAAACCTAACTTTTTCGAAAAAACCTAACTTATACCAAAACTAACTTTTTCGAAAAAACCTAACTTATAACAAAACTAACTTTTTCGAAAAAACCTAACTTTTACCAAAACTAACTTTTTCGAAAAAACCTAACTTTTACCAAAACTAACTTTTTCGAAAAAAACCTAACTTTTTCTTAAAAACCTAACTTATACCAAAACTAACTTTTTCTTAAAAACCTAACTTTTTCTTAAAAACCTAACTTATACCAAAACTAACTTTTTCGAAAAAACCTAACTTTTTCGAAAAAACCTAACTTTTTCGAAAAAACCTAACTTTTACCAAAACCAACTTTTTCTTAAAAACCTAACTTATACCAAAACTAACTTTTTCTTAAAAACCTAACTTTTTCGAAAAAACCTAACTTATACCAAAACTAACTTTTTCGAAAAAACCTAACTTATAACAAAACTAACTTTTTCTTAAAAACCTAACTTATACCAAAACTAACTTATTCTTAAAAAAAATAATTTATACCAAAACTAACTTTTTCGAAAAAATCTAACTTATACCAAAACTAACTTTTTCTAAAAAACCTAACTTTTTCGAAAAAACATAACTTATACCAAAACTAACTTTTTCGAAAAAACCTAACTTATAACAAAACTAACTTTTTCGAAAAAACCTAACTTTTACCAAAACTAACTTTTTCGAAAAAACCTAACTTTTACCAAAACTAACTTTTTCTAAAAAACCTAACTTTTTCGAAAAAACCTAACTTATACCAAAACTAACTTTTTCTAAAAAACCTAACTTATACCAAAACTAACTTTTTCTAAAAAACCTAATTTATACCAAAACTAACTTTTTCGAAAAAACCTAACTTATACCAAAACTAACTTTTTCTAAAAAACATAACTTATACCAAAACTAACTTTTTCTCAAAAACCTAACTTTTACCAAAACCAAATTTTTCTTAAAAACCTAACTTTGTCTTAAAAACCTAACTTATACCAAAACTAACTTTTTCGAAAAAACCTAACTTATACCAAAACTAACTTTTTCGAAAAAACCTAACTTATAACAAAACTAACTTTTTCGAAAAAACCTAACTTTTACCAAAACTAACTTTTTCTAACAAACCTAACTTATACCAAAACTAACTTTTTCTAAAAAACCTAACTTTTTCGAAAAAACCTAACTTATACCAAAACTAACTTTTTCGAAAAAACCTAACTTATAACAAAACTAACTTTTTCGAAAAAACCTAACTTTTACCAAAACTAACTTTTTCGAAAAAACCTAACTTTTACCAAAACTAACTTTTTCGAAAAAAACCTAACTTTTTCTTAAAAACCTAACTTTTTCTTAAAAACCTAACTTATACAAAAACTAACTTTTTCTTAAAAACCTAACTTTTTCTTAAAAACCTAACTTATACCAAAACTAACTTTTTCGAAAAAACCTAACTTTTTCGAAAAAACCTAACTTTTTCGAAAAAACCTAACTTTTACCAAAACCAACTTTTTCTTAAAAACCTAACTTATACCAAAACTAACTTTTTCTTAAAAACCTAACTTTTTCGAAAAAACCTAACTTATACCAAAACTAACTTTTTCGAAAAAACCTAACTTATAACAAAACTAACTTTTTCTTAAAAACCTAACTTATACCAAAACTAACTTTTTCTTAAAAAAATAATTTATACCAAAACTAACTTTTTCGAAAAAATCTAACTTATACCAAAACTAACTTTTTCTAAAAAACCTAACTTTTTCGAAAAAACATAACTTATACCAAAACTAACTTTTTCGAAAAAACCTAACTTATAACAAAACTAACTTTTTCGAAAAAACCTAACTTTTACCAAAACTAACTTTTTCGAAAAAACCTAACTTTTACCAAAACTAACTTTTTCTAAAAAACCTAACTTTTTCGAAAAAACCTAACTTATACCAAAACTAACTTTTTCTAAAAAACCTAACTTATACCAAAACTAACTTTTTCTAAAAAACCTAATTTATACCAAAACTAACTTTTTCGAAAAAACCTAACTTATACCAAAACTAACTTTTTCTAAAAAACATAACTTATACCAAAACTAACTTTTTCTCAAAAACCTAACTTTTACCAAAACCAAATTTTTCTTAAAAACCTAACTTTGTCTTAAAAACCTAACTTATACCAAAACTAACTTTTTCGAAAAAACCTAACTTATACCAAAACTAACTTTTTCGAAAAAACCTAACTTATAACATAACTAACTTTTTCGAAAAAACCTAACTTTTACCAAAACTAACTTTTTCTAACAAACCTAACTTATACCAAAACTAACTTTTTCTAAAAAACCTAACTTTTTCGAAAAAACCTAACTTATACCAAAACTAACTTTTTCGAAAAAACCTAACTTATAACAAAACTAACTTTTTCGAAAAAACCTAACTTTTACCAAAACTAACTTTTTCGAAAAAACCTAACTTTTACCAAAACTAACTTTTTCGAAAAAATCCTAACTTTTTCTTAAAAACCTAACTTATACCAAAACCAACTTTTTCTTAAAAACCTAACTTTTTCTTAAAAACCTAACTTATACCAAAACTAACTTTTTCTAAAAAACCTAACTTTTTCGAAAAAACATAACTTATACCAAAACTAACTTTTTCGAAAAAACCTAACTTATAACAAAACTAACTTTTCGAAAAAACCTAACTTTTACCAAAACTAACTTTTTCGAAAAAACCTAACTTTTACCAAAACTAACTTTTTCTAAAAAACCTAACTTTTTCGAAAAAACCTAACTTATACCAAAACTAACTTTTTCTAAAAAACCTAACTTATACCAAAACTAACTTTTTCTAAAAAACCTAATTTATACCAAAACTAACTTTTTCGAAAAAACCTAACTTATACCAAAACTAACTTTTTCTAAAAAACATAACTTATACCAAAACTAACTTTTTCTCAAAAACCTAACTTTTTCGAAAAAACCTAACTTTTTCGAAAAAACCTAACTTTTTCTCAAAAACCTAACTTACACCAAAACTACCTTTTTCTAAAAAACCTAACTTTTTCGAAAAAACCTAACTTTTTCGAAAAAACCTAACTTTTACCAAAACTAACTTTTTCTTAAAAACCTAACTTTGTCTTAAAAACCTAACTTATACCAAAACTAACTTTTTCTAACAAACCTAACTTATACCAAAACTAACTTTTTCTAAAAAACCTAATTTATACCAAAACTAACTTTTTCGAAAAAACCTAACTTATACCAAAACTAACTTTTTCTAAAAAACCTAACTTTTTCGAAAAAACCTAACTTTTACCAAAACTAACTTTTTCTTAAAAACCTAACTTATACCAAAACTAACTTTTTCGAAAAAACCTAACTTATACCAAAAATAGCTTTTTCTAAAAAACATAACTTATACCAAAACTAACTTTTTCTCAAAAACCTAATTTTTTCGAAAAAACCTAACTTTTTCGAAAAAACCTAACTTTTTCTCAAAAACCTAACTTACACCAAAACTACCTTTTTCTAAAAAACCTAACTTTTTCGAAAAAACCTAACTTTTTCGAAAAAACCTAACTTTTACCAAAACTAACTTTTTCTTAAAAACCTAACTTTGTCTTAAAAACCTAACTTATACCAAAACTAACTTTTTCTAACAAACCTAACTTATACCAAAACTAACTTTTTCTAAAAAACCTAATTTATACCAAAACTAACTTTTTCGAAAAAACCTAACTTATACCAAAACTAACTTTTTTGAAAAAACCTAACTTATAAAAAAACTAACTTTTTCGAAAAAACCTAACTTATACCAAAACTAACTTTTTCTAAAAAACCTTACTTTTTCGAAAAAACCTAACTTTTACCAAAACTAACTTTTTCGAAAAAACCTAACTTATACCAAAACTAACTTTTTCGAAAAAACCTAACTTATACCAAAACTAGCTTTTTCTAAAAAACATAACTTATACCAAAACTACCTTTTTCTAAAAAACCTAATTTTTTCGAAAAAACCTAACTTTTTCGAAAAAACCTAACTTTTACCAAAACTAACTTTTTCTAAAAAACCTAACTTTTTCGAAAAAACCTAACTTATACCAAAACTAACTTTTTCTTAAAAACCTAACTTATACCAAAACTAACTTTTTCTCAAAAACCTAACTTATACCAAAACTAACTTTTTCGAAAAAACCTAACTTATACCAAAACTAGCTTTTTCTAAAAAACATAACTTATACCAAAACTAACTTTTTCTCAAAAACCTAATTTTTTCGAAAAAACCTAACTTTTTCGAAAAAACTTAACTTTTTCGAAAAAACCTAACTTTTACCAAAACTAACTTTTTCTTAAAAACCTAACTTTGTCTTAAAAACCTAACTTATACCAAAACTAACTTTTTCTAACAAACCTAACTTATACCAAAACTAACTTTTTCTAAAAAACCTAATATATACCAAAACTAACTTTTTCGAAAAAACCTAACTTATACCAAAACTAACTTTTTCTAAAAAACCTAACTTTTTCGAAAAAACCTAACTTTTACCAAAACTAACTTTTTCTTAAAAACCTAACTTATACCAAAACTAACTTTTTCGAAAAAACCTAACTTATACCAAAACTAGCTTTTTCTAAAAAACATAACTTATGTAGGAAATTAATTTAGTTCAGTTTATTAGATCTTTTAGTTCGTCACAACGCGGCTATCGTATTTCGACCACTGTCCTGCCGCGTATCCTCTCCGCTCTTTTTATACAATAGTTGCCATAACGTTTTATGGCTTACGCTTGGGCGATGTCGTGTGGTCCTTTTCCTCCTTGATTCTTTCTCCCTCTCACCTTCTAAATTCTCTTCCTCTCCTACACGGCCTCTCCTGACATCACGCTTGCCCCAAGCGTGCCCAACGTTTTAACATGTCTTTCGTAGTAGTAGTGGTACGTGGTCCTTCTTGATTCTCATCGACTTTCTGTACCTCGCATCTTCCATTCGCCAATATTCTTGATATTTTGTAGGGACCAAAGTATTTCTGCTTGACCTTTCTTCCTACTCCAACTTGTGTCATTGGAATTGCCACATAATCGCCAACATTATATTCATCCACTACTCTACGTCGCAAATTATAGGTTTTTCTGTTCTCATCCTGTATTTTTTGTATTCCCTCGCGCGCAATCTCTCGTAATTCCTTTCGATCATCTTGAAATTGTTTTTGGGATTCTTCCTGTAACAATTGATTTATCTCGATATCGCCTTTTGTTCTCATTTTGGTACCTACCAACAACTCGAATGGTGTCATACGAATAGCCCTTTGCCAACTATTATTGATCGCTACTTGCACTCTATTAACATATTTGAACCATTCTTCCGGCTTTTCGACTGCCATTTTCGTCAATACTGGAATTATAATACGGTGTATTCTCTCAACTTGGCCATTTCCTCGTGGCACTCCTGTCACGATATGATGTAACTCGATACTTCTGCCCTTACAATATTGTTCAAATGCTCCTGAAGTAAACGCGGTACCTCTATCGCTAATTATTCTTCTCGGGTTGCCAAAAGTATTCGATATCATCTCTAACTTCCGTAGTACTTCATCAGTATTAGTCGTTTTAGTCGGGAATATCCACACAAATTTCGTGAATGCATCAACCACTGTAAGTATGTAATTATATGATTTTCTTGTTGATGGCATTGGCCCTAGATGATCGATATGTAATGTATCTAACGGCGTATCCCCTTTCGGTATTGGCCTTAATTCTCCTTCGGGCTTTCCACGTTTGCGTTCGCTTACGATACATCTTACACAATTCGCAATACAATCTTGAATTTTACTTTCAACATTGGGTATGTAATATTCAAGCGATAAATTCTCCTTCATCTTTTTAAGTCCAAAATGACCCTGCTCGTGTGATTCTCTTATGATCGACGATTCCATTGCCTTCGGTACAACTATTTTTCTTTTACCACTCTCTTCTCTGTAAACTACCCCATTATGCACAACAAATTTTTCTTTTTCTATTCCGCTTTCAATTGCATCCCTTATTGCTTTGACATTTTCGTCTCGTGTTTGCGCTTTTATCAATCCATCGTGTATCGTGGCTGTGATCATCAAAATATTTGCCCTAGATAATGCATCAACGTGTTGCATTCTTTCTGCAGATCGATGTTCTATTTCGTACTCAAATTCTGATAACATGACCCACCATCTCGCAGCTCTAGCATTTATTGTTTTTGCTGCTAATGCTTGTTTCAACGCAATGCAATCCGTTACAATCTTGAATTTGCATCCGAGCAAGTAACAACGAAATTTCTTTACTGCTTCGACTACAGCCAATCCTTCTAGTTCAAATGAGTGATAATTTTTTTCCGCTGAGTTTGTTAGTCTACTATAGTAATAGCATGGGTGAGCTTTTTTATCCTTGTCATCGTATTGCATAAGTATTCCAGCTAACCCATCCTTACTAGCATCAGTATGTACTTCTGTCTCGCGTCCCTGCTTGTATATTAAAAGAATCGGATACTCACTCAACTTACTTTTCACCGTGGTGAAGGCGCGCAACGCTTCATCATTGAACATGAATTCTTTTCCTGCTTTTAATAAGGTTGACAACGGTTGCATCATTAACGAAAAGCTTGGAATAAACTTACGAAAATAATTTGCTAGTCCATAGAATCTCTGCAACTGCTTTCTTGTCTTCGGAACAGGAAAATTCTGCATTTTAGACACCTTCTGCGGGGCCGGTTCTATACGCCCATCGTGGACCATATAGCCCAAATATTCCACTCGTCGCTGTAGAAAGACACACTTCTTCCAGTTTAGCTGCAATCCTGCTGCCATCGCAACCTCCAGTACTCGTTTCAGCCGGCTTAATCCTTCCTCCTCATCACGGGATGGTATTATGATATCATCGACGAATACCATAATCACGCCTTCTTGTATCAATTCTCGCAACACCGTACCGATGAATCTTCCAAACGCACTGGCACTCACACATAAACCAAATGGCGTTCTGAGGAACTCATATTGCCCATCCATTGTTACGAACGCTGTGTAGCACCGACTTTTCTCCTCAAGTCCGACGTGAAAATATGAATTTTTCAGGTCCAATGTTGTATATACACGCGCATCCGCAAGCTGATCAATCTGATCCTCCAAGTTTGGCATCGGGTATTGATCCCTAATGATCTTTTTATTCACTTCACGATAGTCAATGCATACTCGGTAACTTCCATCTTTCTTTGGCACTACTACCACGGGACTTGCATACGGGCTGTACGACTGTTGAATAATTCCTTCTTCCAACCACTCATTTACTTGTTTCTTTACCACGTCTTTTTCTAACGGCGCTAATCGCCTTGGATTTGAACGCACTGGTATATCGTCCTTCATCTGAATACGTACTTCCGATTTTATGTCGATTACGTTTGTAGCCTTAAAATTCTTGATCATTTGCTTCACCGATTCTACGTATCGTGGTGGTATTTGCAGTTCTTCTGCTCCACCGGTGTCGATTGCCATCATTTCACTACATGCTTTTCGGGGAACAACTTTTATTCCTTCAAGAGTCACTTCGGCATCAAAGTATTTCAACGACTCCCTTCCAAGGATCACATCGTATCCCATGCATCCGTCGCTTACCACGTAAAACAAACAATCGTCGTAATTCTCGGCATCAATAGAAATATTCACTGTGAACTTTCCTTGCGCTACCGTCAGCATTCCTCCGAATCCACGAAAACGAACATTAGTGTTAACCAAGTCTGGATAGCCTATTTTTTGGTACACCATTTCAGTTATTATATTGTGTTCACTTCCACTGTCAAACAACGCATTGAATTCGTTCTTCCCGATAACCAAAGGAATTGTACTGTCCTTTTGTGTTTCTGTAACGTGAACATTCGTGTTTTCGTTCTTCGCACTCCGCTTCGTACACTCTTTGTCGATATGTCCGTACTCACCACATGCGAAACACTTCACACCTTTTTTCTCCGTATTTTGTTTTTCTTTACACTCAGCAGCTCGGTGCCCTATGTTACCACACTGGAAACATTTTGGTCCTTTGTTCTTTGTTGGACACGTCGCTAGTTTGTGTTCTGCGCTACCACAGTTAAAACAATTGTTCTTTTGACGCACACTATCGTTTTTGTACGATTCCTTCTTTCGCGCGCCCACTTTCTTATTGGCTCTTTCCATGAACTCAAGCTTATTTTTCAACGTTTCTATGTCTTTCGCTTCGTATAACAACGCGCGCTCGCTAGTGTCTTTGGTCGCTCCATCCGCGATATACTCACACAAGCTCACTTCGTCCAACCGCACGACTTGGGCGATACGCTGCATTGCATATGTGTATTCTAACATTGTTTCATTCTCTCGCTTCCGCCTAGCGGCCAACTCTCGGTGCACATCACTAGCGCGTACGAGTTTCCCAAATTCACGAATCAATGCATTTCGCAACATGTCGTAACACGTTATTCCCTCCTGTGTTTGCACAAAACTACGCGCGGTTCCGATCAACTTCTTACGGCACATGACGAACTTTTGATCATCCGTCCATTTCACCATTTTGGCTATGTCTTCGAATTCGCGAATCCACAATTTCACGTCTTTTTTCACGTCGTCCCCGTAGGAATCAATTGCTTCCTCGACGTCGCGAAACGAATAAACACGCTTCTCCACGCAAGGTTCCGGTTTAACCATTGTCGTCACGGTCTTATCATCGGTTTCCACGTCCTCGAACATTGTCTCGTTTGCATCCTCTGTCGAGTCATGCTCCGCGATTCTCTTAGCGAGATCTTCTTTCATACCCACGATGGACAATCCACGTGATTCACATCGCTTCACGAGACCGGCTCGAGTGTACTCGTTCACCATCTCCGCGATCTTTTCCATCTGATCCATGGTGCGCTTTTTCGTAAATCTTTCTACTTATGATTTCCGACGATCGCACTTTACTAGCTTTACAACACAGCACAACTTTACAACGTCTTTGCAATAATAACTGCAACAACTTTACAACGTCTTTGCACCACGACTGCAAACACTTTCACAACTTTGCAACACAAAACTGCTACTGCACATTCGGCGTGATCATCCACAATCACTCGAATTTCTATCACGATCCTTAACAGAACTCACAGCATTAAACCAAATTATTTCCTATCGAGATCTGATACTGATGTTGTACTTATCTTGTACTGATCCCGGTTGAGCCCCCATGTAGGAAATTAATTTAGTTCAGTTTATTAGATCTTTTAGTTCGTCACAACGCGGCTATCGTATTTCGACCACTGTCCTGCCGCGTATCCTCTCCGCTCTTTTTATACAATAGTTGCCATAACGTTTTATGGCTTACGCTTGGGCGATGTCGTGTGGTCCTTTTCCTCCTTGATTCTTTCTCCCTCTCACCTTCTAAATTCTCTTCCTCTCCTACACTTATACCAAAACTACCTTTTTCTAAAAAACCTAATTTTTTCGAAAAAACCTAACTTTTTCGAAAAAACCTAACTTTTACCAAAACTAACTTTTTCTAAAAAACCTAACTTTTTCGAAAAAACCTAACTTATACCAAAACTAACTTTTTCTTAAAAACCTAACTTATACCAAAACTAACTTTTTCTCAAAAACCTAACTTATACCAAAACTAACTTTTTCGAAAAAACCTAACTTATAACAAAACTAGCTTTTTCTAAAAAACATAACTTATACCAAAACTAACTTTTTCTCAAAAACCTAATTTTTTCGAAAAAACCTAACTTTTTCGAAAAAACCTAACTTTTTCGAAAAAACCTAACTTACACCAAAACTACCTTTTTCTAAAAAACCTAACTTTTTCGAAAAAACCTAACTTTTTCGAAAAAACCTAACTGTTACCAAAACTAACTTTTTCTTAAAAACCTAACTTTGTCTTAAAAACCTAACTTATACCAAAACTAACTTTTTCTAACAAACCAAACTTATACCAAAACTAACTTTTTCTAAAAAACCTAATTTATACCAAAACTAACTTTTTCGAAAAAACCTAACTTATACCAAAACTAACTTTTTCTAAAAAACCTAACTTTTTCGAAAAAACCTAACTTATACCAAAACTAACTTTTTCGAAAAAACCTAACTTATAACAAAACTAACTTTTTCGAAAAAACCTAACTTTTACCAAAACTAACTTTTTCTCAAAAACCTAACTTATACCAAAACTAACTTTTTCGAAAAAACCTAACTTATACCAAAACTAACTTTTTCTAAAAAACCTTACTTATACCAAAACTAACTTTTTCTAAAAAACCTAACTTATACCAAAACTAACTTTTTCGAAAACACCTAACTTATACCAAAACTAACTTTTTCTAAAAAACCTTACTTTTTCGAAAAAACCTAACTTATACCAAAACTAACTTTTTCGAAAAAACCTAACTTATACCAAAACTAACTTTTTCTAAAAAACCTAACTTATACCAAAACTAACTTTTTCTAAAAAACCTAATTTATACCAAAACTAACTTTTTCGAAAAAACCTAACTTATACCAAAACTAACTTTTTCTAAAAAACATAACTTATACCAAAACTAACTTTTTCTCAAAAACCTAACTTTTTCGAAAAAACCAAACTTTTACCAAAACTAACTTGTTCTAAAAAACCTAACTTATACCAAAACTAACTTTTTCGAAAAAACCTAACTTATACCAAAACTAGCTTTTTCTAAAAAACATAACTTATACCAAAACTAACTTTTTCTCAAAAACCTATTTTTTTCGAAAAAACCTAACTTTTTCGAAAAAACCTAACTTTTATCAAAACTAACTTTTTCTAAAAAACCTAACTTTTTCGAAAAAACTTAACTTATACCAAAACTAACTTTTTCGAAAAAACCTAACTTTTTCTTAAAAACCTAACTTATACCAAAACTAACTTTTTCGAAAAAACCTAACTTTTTCGAAAAAACCTAACTTTTACCAAAACTAAATTTTTCTAAAAAACCTAACTTTTTCGAAAAAACCTAACTCATACCAAAACTAACTTTTTCGAAAAAACCTAACTTATACCAAAACTAACTTTTTCTAAAAAACCTAACTTATACCAAAACTAACTTTTTCTAAAAAACCTAATTTATACCAAAACTAACTTTTTCGAAAAAACCTAACTTATACCAAAACTAACTTTTTCTAAAAAACATAACTTATACCAAAACTAACTTTTTCTAAAAAACCTAACTTTTTCGAAAAAACCTAACTTTTACCAAAACTAACTTTTTCTTAAAAACCTAACTTATACCAAAACTAACTTTTTCGAAAAAACCTAACTTATACCAAAACTAGCTTTTTCTAAAAAACATAACTTATACCAAAACTACCTTTTTCTAAAAAACCTAATTTTTTCGAAAAAACCTAACTTTTTCGAAAAAACCTAACTTTTACCAAAACTAACTTTTTCTAAAAAACCTAACTTTTTCGAAAAAACCTAACTTATACCAAAACTAACTTTTTCTTAAAAACCTAACTTATACCAAAACTAACTTTTTCTCAAAAACCTAACTTATACCAAAACTAACTTTTTCGAAAAAACCTAACTTATACCAAAACTAGCTTTTTCTAAAAAACATAACTTATACCAAAATTAACTTTTTCTCAAAAACCTAATTTTTTCGAAAAAAACCTAACTTTTTCGAAAAAACCTAACTTTTTCGAAAAAACCTAACTTACACCAAAACTACCTTTTTCTAAAAAACCTAACTTTTTCGAAAAAAACTAACTTTTTCGAAAAAACCTAACTTTTACCAAAACTAACTTTTTCTTAAAAACCTAACTTTGTCTTAAAAACCTAACTTATACCAAAACTAACTTTTTCTAACAAACCTAACTTATACCAAAACTAACTTTTTCTAAAAAACCTAATTTATACCAAAACTAACTTTTTCGAAAAAACCTACCTTATACCAAAACTAACTTTTTCTAAAAAACCTAACTTTTTCGAAAAAACCTAACTTATACCAAAACTAACTTTTTCGAAAAAACCTAACTTATAACAAAACTAACTTTTTCGAAAAAACCTAACTTTTACCAAAACTAACTTTTTCTCAAAAACCTAACTTATACCAAAACTAACTTTTTCGAAAAAACCTAACTTATACCAAAACTAACTTTTTCTAAAAAACCTTACTTATACCAAAACTAACTTTTTCTAAAAAACCTAACTTATACCAAAACTAACTTTTTCGAAAACACCTAACTTATACCAAAACTAACTTTTTCTAAAAAACCTTACTTTTTCGAAAAAACCTAACTTATACCAAAACTAACTTTTTCGAAAAAACCTAACTTATACCAAAACTAACTTTTTCTAAAAAACCTAACTTATACCAAAACTAACTTTTTCTAAAAAACCTAATTTATACCAAAACTAACTTTTTCGAAAAAACCTAACTTATACCAAAACTAACTTTTTCTAAAAAACATAACTTATACCAAAACTAACTTTTTCTCAAAAACCTAACTTTTTCGAAAAAACCAAACTTTTACCAAAACTAACTTGTTCTAAAAAACCTAACTTATACCAAAACTAACTTTTTCGAAAAAACCTAACTTATACCAAAACTAGCTTTTTCTAAAAAACATAACTTATACCAAAACTAACTTTTTCTCAAAAACCTATTTTTTTCGAAAAAACCTAACTTTTTCGAAAAAACCTAACTTTTACCAAAACTAACTTTTTCTAAAAAACCTAACTTTTTCGAAAAAACCTAATTTATACCAAAACTAACTTTTTCGAAAAAACCTAACTTTTTCTTAAAAACCTAACTTATACCAAAACTAACTTTTTCGAAAAAACCTAACTTTTTCGAAAAAACCTAACTTTTACCAAAACTAAATTTTTCTAAAAAACCTAACTTTTTCGAAAAAACCTAACTCATACCAAAACTAACTTTTTCGAAAAAACCTAACTTATACCAAAACTAACTTTTTCGAAAAAACCTTACTTTTTCGAAAAAACCTAACTTTTACCAAAACTAACTTTTTCTAAAAAACCTAACTTTTTCGAAAAAACCTAACTTATACCAAAACTAACTTTTTCTAAAAAACCTAACTTATACCAAAACTAACTTTTTCGAAAAAACCTAACTTATACCAAAACTAACTTTTTCTCAAAAACCTAACTTTTTCTTAAAAACCTATCTTATACCAAAACTAACTTTTTCGAAAAAACCTAACTTTTTCTTAAAAACCTAACTTATACCAAAACTAACTTTTTCGAAAAAACCTAACTTATACTAAAACTAACTTTTTCGAAAAAACCTAACTTTTTCGAAAAAACCTAACTTTTACCAAAACTAACTTTTTCTAAAAAACCTAACTTTTTCGAAAAAACCTAACTTATACCAAAACTAACTTTTTCGAAAAAACCTAACTTATACCAAAACTAACTTTTTCGAAAAAACCTAACTTATACCAAAACTAACTTTTTCGAAAAAACCTCATTTATACCAAAACTAACTTTTTCTTAAAAACCTAACTTATACCAAAACTAACTTTTTCGAAAAAACCTAACTTATACCAAAACTAACTTTTTCTAAAAAACCTAACTTATACCAAAACTAACTTTTTCTCAGAAACCTAACTTATACCAAAACTAACTTTTTCGAAAAAACCTAACTTACACCAAAACTAACTTTTTCGAAAAAACCTAACTTATACCAAAACTAACTTTTTCTAAAAAACCTAACTTTTTCGAAAAAACCTAACTTATACCAAAACTAACTTTTTCGAAAAAACCTAACTTATACCAAAACTAACTTTTTCTAAAAAACCTAACTTATACGAAAACTAACTTTTTCTAAAAAACCTAATTTATACCAAAACTAACTTGTTCTAAAAAACCTAACTTATACCAAAACTAACTTTTTCTAAAAAACATAACTTATACCAAAACTAACTTTTTCTCAAAAACCTAACTTTTTCGAAAAAACCTAACTTTTACCAAAACTAACTTGTTCTAAAAAACCTAACTTATACCAAAACTAACTTTTTCGAAAAAACCTAACTTATACCAAAACTAGCTTTTTCTAAAAAACATAACTTATACCAAAACTAACTTTTTCTCAAAAACCTATTTTTTTCGAAAAAACCTAACTTTTTCGAAAAAACCTAACTTTTACCAAAACTAACTTTTTCTAAAAAACCTAACTTTTTCGAAAAAACTTAACTTATACCAAAACTAACTTTTTCGAAAAAACCTAACTTTTTCTTAAAAACCTAACTTATACCAAAACTAACTTTTTCGAAAAAACCTAACTTTTGCGAAAAAACCTAACTTTTACCAAAACTAACTTTTTCTAAAAAACCTAACTTTTTCGAAAAAACCTAACTTATACCAAAACTAACTTTTTCGAAAAAACCTAACTTATACCAAAACTAACTTTTTCGAAAAAACCTAACTTTTACCAAAACTTACTTTTACCAAAACTAACTTTTTCTAAAAAACCTAACTTTTTCGAAAAAACCTAACTTATACCAAAACTAACTTTTTCTAAAAAACCTAACTTATACCAAAACTAACTTTTTCGAAAAAACCTAACTTATACCAAAACTAACTTTTTCTTAAAAACCTAACTTTTTCTTAAAAACCTATCTTATACCAAAACTAACTTTTTCGAAAAAACCTAACTTTTTCTTAAAAACCTAACTTATACCAAAACTAACTTTTTCGAAAAAACCTAACTTTTTCGAAAAAACCTAACTTTTACCAAAACTAACTTTTTCTAAAAAACCTAACTTTTTCGAAAAAACCTAACTTTTACAAAAACTAACTTTTTCTAAAAAACCTAACTTATACCAAAACTAACTTTTTCGAAAAAACCTAACTTATACCAAAACTAGCTTTTTCTAAAAAACATAACTTATACCAAAACTAACTTTTTCTCAAAAACCTAATTTTTTCGAAAAAACCTAACTTTTTCGAAAAAACCTAACTTTTACCAAAACTAACTTTTTCTAAAAAACATAACTTTTTCGAAAAAACCTAACTTATACCAAAACTAACTTTTTCTAAAAAACCTAACTTATACCAAAACTAACTTTTTCGAAAAAACCTAACTTATACCAAAACTAACTTTTTCTTAAAAACCTAACTTTTTCTTAAAAACCTATCTTATACCAAAACTAACTTTTTCGAAAAAAACTAACTTTTTCGAAAAAACCTAACTTTTACCAAAACTAACTTTTTCTAAAAAACCTAACTTTTTCGAAAAAACCTAACTTATACCAAAACTAACTTTTTCTTAAAAACCTAACTTATACCAAAACTAACTTTTTCGAAAAAACCTAACTTATACCAAAACTAACTTTTTTGAAAAAACCTAACTTATACCAAAACTAACTTTTTCGAAAAAACCTAACTTTTTCTAAAAAACATAACTTTTACCAAAACTAACTTATTATAAAAAACCTAACTTTTTCTCAAAAACCTAACTTATACCAAAACTAACTTTTTCTTAAAAACCTAACTTTTTCTTAAAAATCTAACTTTTTCTTAAAAACATAACTTATACCAAAACTAACTTTTTCGAAAAAACCTAATTTATACCAAAACTAACTTTTTCTTAAAAACCTAACTTATACCAAAACTAACTTTTTCTCAAAAACCTAACTTATAACAAAACTAACTTTTTCGAAAAAACCTAACTTATACCAAAACTAACTTTTTCGAAAAAACCTAACTTATACCAAAACTAACTTTTTCGAAAAAACCTAACTTATACCAAAACTAACTTTTTCTTAAAAACCTAACTTATACCAAAACTAACTTTTTCGAAAAAACCTAACTTATACCAAAACTAACTTTTTTGAAAAAACCTAACTTATACCAAAACTAACTTTTTCGAAAAAACCTAACTTTTTCTAAAAAACCTAACTTTTACCAAAACTAACTTATTATAAAAAACCTAACTTTTTCTCAAAATCCTAACTTATACCAAAACTAACTTTTTCTTAAAAACCTAACTTTTTCTTAAAAATCTAACTTTTTCTTAAAAACCTAACTTATACCAAAACTAACTTTTTCGAAAAAACCTAACTTATACCAAAACTAACTTTTTCTTAAAAACCTAACTTATACCAAAACTAACTTTTTCTTAAAAACCTAACTTATACCAAAACTAACTTTTTCGAAAAAACCTAACTTATAAAAAAACTAACTTTTTGAAAAAACCTAACTTATACCAAAACTCACTTTTTCTAAAAAACCTAACTTATACCAAAACTAACTTTTTCGAAAAAACCTAACTTATACCAAAACTAACTTTTTCGAAAAAACCTAACTTTTACCAAAACTAACTTATTCTAAAAAACCTAACTTTTTCGAAAAAACCTAACTTTTTCTAAAAAACCTAACTTATACCAAAACTAACTTTTTCGAAAAAACCTAACTTATACCAAAACTAACTTTTTCGAAAAAACCTAACTTATACCAAAACTAACTTTTTCGAAAAAACCTAACTTATACCAAAACTAACTTTTTCTAAAAAACCTTACTTTTTCGAAAAAACCTAACTTTTACCAAAACTAACTTTTTCGAAAAAACCTAACTTTTTCATAAAAACCTAACTTATACCAAAACTAACTTTTTCGAAAAAACCTAACTTATACCAAAACTAACTTTTTCTTAAAAACCTAACTTTTACCAAAACTAACTTTTTCGAAAAAACCTAACTTTTTCATAAAAACCTAACTTATACCAAAACTAACTTTTTCATAAAAACCTAACTTATACCAAAACTAACTTTTTCGAAAAAACCTAACTTATAAAAAAACTAACTTTTTCGAAAAAACCTAACTTATACCAAAACTAACTTTTTCTCAAAAACCTAACTTATACCAAAATTAACTTTTTCGAAAAAACCTAACTTTTTCATAAAAACCTAACTTATACCAAAACTAACTTTTTGAAAAAACCTAACTTATACCAAAACTCACTTTTTCTAAAAAACCTAACTTATACCAAAACTAACTTTTTCTAAAAAACCTAACTTATACCAAAACTAACTTTTTCTAAAAAACCTAACTTATACCAAAACTAACTTTTTCGAAAAAACCTAACTTATACCAAAACTAACTTTTTCATAAAAACCTAACTTATACCAAAACTAACTTTTTCTTAAAAACCTAACTTTTACCAAAACTAACTTTTTCGAAAAAACCTAACTTTTTCATAAAAACCTAACTTATACCAAAACTAACTTTTTCTTAAAAACCTAACTTATACCAAAACTAACTTTTTCGAAAAAACCTAACTTATACCAAAACTAACTTTTTCGAAAAAACCTAACTTATACCGAAACTAACTTTTTCGAAAAAACCTAACTTATACCAAAACTAACTTTTTCTAAAAAACCTTACTTTTTCGAAAAAACCTAACTTTTACCAAAACTAACTTTTTCGAAAAAACCTAACTTTTTCATAAAAACCTAACTTATACCAAAACTAACTTTTTCATAAAAACCTAACTTATACCAAAACTAACTTTTTCGAAAAAACCTAACTTATACCAAAACTAACTTTTTCTCAAAAACCTAACTTATACCAAAACTAACTATTTCGAAAAAACCTAAATTATACCAAAACTAACTTTTTCGAAAAAACCTAACTTATACCAAAACTAACTTTTTCTAAAAAACCTTACTTTTTCGAAAAAACCTAACTTTTACCAAAACTAACTTTTTCGAAAAAACCTAACTTTTTCATAAAAACCTAACTTATACCAAAACTAACTTTTTCGAAAAAACCTAACTTTTTCTCAAAAACCTAACTTTTACCAAAACTAACTTTTTCATAAAAACCTAACTTATACCAAAACTAACTTTTTCGAAAAAACCTAACTTATACCAAAACTAACTTTTTCTAAAAAACCTAACTTATACCAAAACTAACTTTTTCTAAAAAACCTAACTTATACCAAAACTAACTTTTTCTAAAAAACCTAACTTATACCAAAACTAACTTTTTCGAAAAAACCTAACTTATACCAAAACTAACTTTTTCGAAAAAACCTAACTTATACCAAAACTAACTTTTTCTCAAAAACCTAACTTATACCAAAACTAACTTTTTCATAAAAACCTAACTTATACCAAAACTAACTTTTTCGCAAAAAACCTAACTTTTTCTCAAAAACCTAACTTATACCAAAACTAACTTTTTCATAAAAACCTAACTTATACCAAAACTAACTTTTTCATAAAAACCTAACTTATACCAAAACTAACTTTTTCGAAAAAACCTAATTTATACCAAAACTAACTTTTTCTCAAAAACCTAACTTATACCAAAACTAACTTTTTCGAAAAAACCTAACTTATACCAAAACTAACTTTTTCATAAAAACCTAACTTATACCAAAACTAACTTTTTCGAAAAAACCTAACTTATACCAAAACTAACTTTTTCGAAAAAACCTAACTTATACCAAAACTAACATTTTCATAAAAACCTAACTTATACCAAAACTAACTTTTTCTAAAAAACCTAACTTTTTCGAAAAAACCTAACTTTTACCAAAACTAACTTTTTCTTAAAAACCTAACTTATACCAAAACTAACTTTTTCTAAAAAACCTAACTTTTTCGAAAAAACCTAACTTATACCAAAACTAACTTTTTCGAAAAAACCTAATTTATACCAAAACTAACTTTTTCGAAAAAACCTAACTTATACCAAAACTAACCTTTTCGAAAAAACCTAATTTATACCAAAACTAACTTTTTCGAAAAAACCTAACTTATACCAAAACTAACTTTTTCTTAAAAACCTAACTTATACCAAAACTAACTTTTTCTAAAAAACCTAACTTATACCAAAACTAACTTTTTCTCAAAAACCTAACTTATACCAAAACTAACTTTTTCGAAAAAACCTAACTTTTTCTAAAAAACCTAACTTTTACCAAAACTAACTTTTTCTAAAAAACCTAACTTATACCAAAACTAACTTTTTCTAAAAAAACCTAACTTATACCAAAACTAACTTTTTCGAAAAAACCTAACTTATACCAAAACTAACTTTTTCGAAAAAACTTAACTTATACCAAAACTAACTTTTTCGAAAAAACCTAACTTATACCAAAACTAACTTTTTCGAAAAAACCTAACTTATACCAAAACTAACTTTTTCGAAAAAACCTAACTTATACCAAAACTAACTTTTTCTAAAAAACCTAACTTATACCAAAACTAACTTTTTCTCAAAAACCTAACTTATACCAAAACTAACTTTTTCGAAAAAACCTAACTTATACCAAAACTAACTTTTTCGAAAAAACCTAACTTATACCAAAACTAACTTTTTCTAAAAAACCTTATTTTTTCAAAAAAACCTAACTTTTAAAAAAACTAATTTTTTCGAAAAAACCTAACTTTTACCAAAACTAACGTTTTCTAAAAAACCTAACTTTTTCGAAAAAACCTTACTTTTTCGAAAAAACCTAACTTATACCAAAACTAACTTTTTCGAAAAAACCTAACTTATACCAAAACTAACTTTTTCGAAAAAACCTAACTTATACCAAAACTAACTTTTTCTTAAAAACCTAACTTATACCAAAACTAACTTTTTCGAAAAAACCTAACTTATACCAAAACTAACTTTTTCTAAAAAACCTTACTTTTTCGAAAAAACCTAACTTTTACCAAAACTAACTTTTTCGAAAAAACCTAAATTTTTCATAAAAACCTAACTTATACCAAATCTAACTTTTTCGAAAAAACCTAACTTATACCAAAACTAACTTTTTCTAAAAAACCTAACTTATACCAAAACTAACTTTTTCGAAAAAACCTTACTTTTTCGACAAAACCTTACTTTTAAAAAAACTAATTTTTTCGAAAAAACCTAACTTTTACCAAAACTAACTTTTTCTAAAAAACCTAACTTTTTCGAAAAAACCTTACTTTTTCGAAAAAACCTAACTTTTACCAAAACTAACTTTTTCTTAAAAACCTAACTTTTTCTCAAAAACCTAACTTATACCAAAACTAACTTTTTCGAAAAAACCTAACTTATACCAAAACTAACTTTTTTGAAAAAACCTAACTTATACCAAAACTAACTTTTTCGAAAAAACCTAACTTTTTCTAAAAAACCTAACTTTTACCAAAACTAACTTATTATAAAAAACCTAACTTTTTCTCAAAAACCTAACTTATACCAAAACTAACTTTTTCTTAAAAACCTAACTTTTTCTTAAAAATCTAACTTTTTCTTAAAAACCTAACTTATACCAAAACTAACTTTTTCGAAAAAACCTAACTTATACCAAAACTAACTTTTTCTAAAAAACCTTACTTTTTCGAAAAAACCTAACTTATACCAAAACTAACTTTTTCGAAAAAACCTAACTTATACCAAAACTAACTTTTTCTCAAAAACCTAACTTATACCAAAACTAACTTTTTCTTAAAAACCTAACTTATACCAAAACTAACTTTTTCGAAAAAACCTAACTTATACCAAAACTAACTTTTTCTAAAAAACCTTACTTTTTCGAAAAAACCTTACTTATACCAAAACTAACTTTTTCGAAAAAACCTAACTTATACCAAAACTAACTTTTTCTCAAAAACCTAACTTATACCAAAACTAACTTTTAAGAAAAAACCTAACTTATACCAAAACTAACTTTTTCTAAAAAGCCTTACTTTTTCGAAAAAACCTAACTTATACCAAAACTAACTTTTTCTAAAAAACCTAACTTATACCAAAACTAACTTTTTCGAAAAAACCTAACTTATACCAAAACTAACTTTTTCATAAAAACTTGACTTATACCAAAACTAACTTTTTCGAAAAAACCTAACTTATACCAAAACTAACTTTTTCTAAAAAACCTTACTTTTTCGAAAAAACCTAACTTTTACCAAAACTAACTTTTTCGAAAAAACCTAACTTTTTCGAAAAAACCTAACTTATACCAAAACTAACTTTTTCGAAAAAACCTAACTTATACCAAAACTAACTTTTTCGAAAAAACCTAACTTATACCAAAACTAACTTTTTCTTAAAAACCTAACTTATACCAAAACTAACATTCGAAAAAACCTAACTTATACCAAAACTAACTTTTTCGAAAAAACCTAATTTATACCAAAACTAACTTTTTCGAAAAAACCTAACTTATACCAAAACTAACTTTTTCGAAAAAACCTAACTTATACCAAAACTAACTTTTTCTAAAAAACCTAACTTATACCAAAACTAACTTTTTCTCAAAAACCTAACTTATACCAAAACTAACTTTTTCGAAAAAACCTAACTTATACCGAAACTAACTTTTGCGAAAAAACCTAACTTATACCAAAACTAACTTTTTCTAAAAAACCTTACTTTTTCGAAAAAACCTAACTTTTACCAAAACTAACTTTTTCGAAAAAACCTAACTTTTTCATAAAAACCTAACTTATACCAAAACTAACTTTTTCATAAAAACCTAACTTATACCAAAACTAACTTTTTCGAAAAAACCTAACTTATACCAAAACTAACTTTTTCGAAAAAACCTAACTTATACCAAAACTAACTTTTTCTAAAAAACCTTACTTTTTCGAAAAAACCTAACATTTACCAAAACTAACTTTTTCGAAAAAACCTAACTTTTTCATAAAAACCTAACTTATACCAAAACTAACTTTTTCGAAAAAACCTAACTTTTTCTCAAAAACCTAACTTTTACCAAAACTAACTTTTTCTTAAAAACCTAACTTATACCAAAACTAACTTTTTCTAAAAAACCTAACTTATACCAAAACTAACTTTTTCGAAAAAACCTAACTTATACCAAAACTAACTTTTTCTAAAAAACCTAACTTATACCAAAACTAACTTTTTCGAAAAAACCTAACTTATACCAAAACTAACTTTTTCTAAAAAACCTAACTTATACCAAAACTAACTTTTTCGAAAAAACCTAACTTATACCAAAACTAACTTTTTCTTAAAAACCTAACTTATACCAAAACTAACTTTTTCGAAAAAACCTAACTTTTTCATAAAAACCTAACTTATAAAAAAACTAACTTTTTCGAAAAAAACCTAACTTATACCAAAACTAACTTTTTCTTAAAAACCTAACTTATACCAAAACTAACTTTTTCTAAAAAACCTAACTTATACCAAAACTAACTTTTTCGAAAAAACCTAACTTATACCAAAACTAACTTTTTCTTAAAAACCTAACTTATACCAAAACTAACTTTTTCGAAAAAACCTAACTTTTTCATAAAAACCTAACTTATACCAAAACTAACTTTTTCGAAAAAACCTAACTTATACCAAAACTAACTTTTTCGAAAAAACCTAACTTATACCAAAACTAACTTTTTCTAAAAAACCTAACTTTTTCGAAAAAACCTAACTTTTACCAAAACTAACTTTTTCGAAAAAACCTAACTTATACCAAAACTAACTTTTTCTTAAAAACCTAACTTATACCAAAACTAACTTTTTCTAAAAAACCTAACTTATACCAAAACTAACTTTTTCGAAAAAACCTAACTTATACCAAAACTAACTTTTTCGAAAAAACCTAACTTATACCAAAACTAACTTTTTCTTAAAAACCTAACTTATACCAAAACTAACTTTTTCTAAAAAACCTAACTTATACCAAAACTAACTTTTTCGAAAAAACCTAACTTATACCAAAACTAACTTTTTCTTAAAAACCTAACTTATACCAAAACTAACTTTTTCGAAAAAACCTAACTTATACCAAAACTAACTTTTTCTTAAAAACCTAACTTATACCAAAACTAACTTTTTCTAAAAAAACCTAACTTATACCAAAACTAACTTTTTCGAAAAAACCTAATTTATACCAAAACTAACTTTTTCGAAAAAACCTAACTTATACCAAAACTAACTTTTTCTAAAAAACCTTACTTTTTCATAAAAACCTAACTTTTTCTAAAAAACCTAACTTATACCAAAACTAACTTTTTCTCAAAAACCTAACTTATACCAAAACTAACTTTTTCGAAAAAACCTAACTTATACCAAAACTAACTTTTTCTTAAAAACCTAACTTATATCAAAACTAACTTTTTCGAAAAAACCTAACTTTTTCATAAAAACCTAACTTATACCAAAACTAACTTTTTCGAAAAAACCTAACTTTTGCCAAAACTAACTTTTTCTTAAAAACCTAACTTATACCAAAACTAACTTTTAAGAAAAAACCCAACTTATACCAAAACTAACTTTTTCGAAAAAACCTAACTTATACCAAAACTAACTTTTTCGAAAAAACCTAACTTATACCAAAACTAACTTTTTCTAAAAAACCTAACTTATACCAAAACTAACTTTTTCGAAAAAACCTAACTTATACCAAAACTAACTTTTTCTTAAAAACCTAACTTATACCAAAACTAACTTTTTCGAAAAAACCTAACTTATACCAAAACTAACTTTTTCTTAAAAACCTAACTTATACCAAAACTAACTTTTAAGAAAAACCCCAACTTATACCAAAACTAACTTTTTCGAAAAAACCTAACTTATACCAAAACTAACTTTTTCTAAAAAACCTAACTTATACCAAAACTAACTTTTAAGAAAAAACCTAACTTATACCAAAACTAACTTTTTCTAAAAAACCTAACTTATACCAAAACTAACTTTTTCGAAAAAACCTAACTTATACCAAAACTAACTTTTTCGAAAAAACCTAACTTATACCAAAACTAACTTTTAAGAAAAAACCCAATTTATACCAAAACTAACTTTTTCTAAAAAGCCTTACTTTTTCGAAAAAACCTAACTTATACCAAAACTAACTTTTTCTAAAAAACCTAACTTATACCAAAACTAACTTTTTCGAAAAAACCTAACTTATACCAAAACTAACTTTTTCTAAAAAACCTAACTTATACCAAAACTAACTTTTTCGAAAAAACCTAACTTTTACCAAAACTAACTTTTTCGAAAAAACCTAACTTTTTCATAAAAACTTGACTTATACCAAAACTAACTTTTTCGAAAAAACCTAATTTATACCAAAACTAACTTTTTCGAAAAAACCTAACTTTTTCATAAAAACCTAACTTATAAAAAAACTAACTTTTTCGAAAAAAACCTAACTTATACCAAAACTAACTTTTTCTTAAAAACCTAACTTATACCAAAACTAACTTTTTCTAAAAAACCTAACTTATACCAAAACTAACTTTTTCGAAAAAACCTAACTTATACCAAAACTAACTTTTTCGAAAAAACCTAACTTATACCAAAACTAACTTTTAAGAAAAAACCCAATTTATACCAAAACTAACTTTTTCGAAAAAACCTAACTTTTACCAAAACTAACTTATTCTAAAAAACCTAACTTTTTCTCAAAAACCTAACTTATACCAAAACTAACTTTTTCTAAAAAACCTAACTTTTTCTAAAAAACCTAACTTATACCAAAACTAACTTTTTCTTAAAAACCTTACTTTTTCTCAAAAACCTAACTTATACCAAAACTAACTTTTTCGAGAAAACCTAACTTATACCAAAACTAACTTTTTCGAAAAAACCTAATTTATACCAAAACTAACTTTTTCTAAAAAACCTAACTTATACCAAAACTAACTTTTTTGAAAAAACCTAACTTTTTCTAAAAAACCTAACTTATACCAAAACTAACTTTTTCTAAAAAACCTAACTTTTTCTAAAAAACCTAACTTATACCAAAACTAACTTTTTCTTAAAAACCTAACTTATACCAAAACTAACTTTTTCGAAAAAACCTAACTTATACCAAAACTAACTTTTTCGAAAAAACCTAACTTATACCAAAACTAACTTTTTCGAAAAAACCTAACTTATACCAAAACTAACTTTTTCTTAAAAACCTAACTTTTTCTTAAAAACCTAACTTATACCAAAACTAACTTTTTCGAAAAAACCTAACTTATGCCAAAACTAACTTTTTCGAAAAAACCTAATTTATACCAAAACTAACTTTTTCGAAAAAACCTAACTTATACCATAACTAACTTTTTCTTAAAAACCTTACTTTTTCGAAAAAACCTAACTTATACCAAAACTAACTTTTTCTAAAAAACCTAACTTATACCAAAACTAACTTTTTCTTAAAAACCTAACTTATACCAAAACTTACTTTTTCGAAAAAACCTAACTTATACCAAAACTAACTTTTTCTTAAAAACCTAACTTATACCAAAACTAACTTTTTCGAAAAAACCTAACTTATACCAAAACTAACTTTTTTGAAAAAACCTAACTTATACCAAAACTAACTTTTTCGAAAAAACCTAACTTTTTCTAAAAAACCTAACTTTTACCAAAACTAACTTATTCTAAAAAACCTAACTTTTTCTCAAAAACCTAACTTATACCAAAACTAACTTTTTCTTAAAAACCTAACTTTTTCTTAAAAATCTAACTTTTTCTTAAAAACCTAACTTATACCAAAACTAACTTTTTCTCAAAAACCTAACTTATACCAAAATTAACTTTTTCTTAAAAACCTAACTTTTTCTTAAAAACCTAACTTATACCAAAACTAACTTTTTCTAAAAAACCTAACTTTTACCAAAACTAACTTTTTCTTAAAAACCTAACTTATACCAAAACTAACTTTTTCTTAAAAACCTAACTTTTTCTTAAAAATCTAACTTTTTCTTAAAAACCTAACTTATGCCAAAACTAACTTTTTCGAAAAAACCTAATTTATACCAAAACTAACTTTTTCTTAAAAACCTAACTTATACCAAAACTAACTTTTTCTTAAAAACCTAACTTTTTCTTAAAAATCTAACTTTTTCTTAAAAACCTAACTTATGCCAAAACTAACTTTTTCGAAAAAACCTAATTTATACCAAAACTAACTTTTTCGAAAAAACCTAACTTATACCAAAACTAACTTTTTCGAAAAAACCTAACTTATACCAAAACTAACTTTTTCGAAAAAACCTAACTTATACCAAAACTAACTTTTTCGAAAAAACCTAACTTATAACAAAACTAACTTTTTCTTAAAAACCTAACTTTTTCTTAAAAACCTAACTTATACCAAAACTAACTTTTTCGAAAAAACCTAACTTATGCCAAAATCTAACTTTTTCGAAAAAACCTAATTTATACCAAAACTAACTTTTTCTTAAAAACCTAACTTATACCAAAACTAACTTTTTCTTAAAAACCTAACTTTTTCTTAAAAATCTAACTTTTTCTTAAAAACCTAACTTATGCCAAAACTAACTTTTTCGAAAAAACCTAATTTATACCAAAACTAACTTTTTCGAAAAAACCTAACTTATACCAAAACTAACTTTTTCTTAAAAACCTTACTTATACCAAAACTAACTTTTTCGAAAAAACCTAATTTATACCAAAACTAACTTTTTCTTAAAAACCTAACTTATACAAAAACTAACTTTTTCTTAAAAACCTAACTTTTTCTTAAAAATCTAACTTTTTCTTAAAAACCTAACTTATGCCAAAACTAACTTTTTCGAAAAAACCTAACTTATACCAAAACTAACTTTTTCGAAAAAACCTAACTTATACCAAAACTAACTTTTTCTTAAAAACCTAACTTTTTCTTAAAAATCTAACTTTTTCTTAAAAACCTAACTTATGCCAAAACTAACTTTTTCGAAAAAACCTAATTTATACCAAAACTAACTTTTTCGAAAAAACCTAACTTATACCAAAACTAACTTTTTCTTAAAAACCTTACTTTTTCGAAAAAACCTAATCTTTACCCAAACTAACTTTTTCTCAAAAACCTAACTTATACCAAAACTAACTTTTTCGAAAAAACCTAACTTATACCAAAACTAACTTTTTCGAAAAAACCTAACTTATACCAAAACTAACTTTTTCGAAAAAACCTAACTTATACCAAAACTAACTTTTTCTTAAAAACCTAACTTTTTCGAAAAAACCTAACTTATACCAAAACTAACTTTTTCTAAAAAACCTAACTTATACCAAAACTAACTTTTTCTCAAAAACCTAACTTTTACCAAAACTAACTTTTTCTTAAAAACCTAACTTATACCAAAAGTAACTTTTTCTTAAAAACCTAACTTTTTCTTAAAAATCTAACTTTTTCTTAAAAACCTAACTTATGCCAAAACTAACTTTTTCGAAAAAACCTAATATATACCAAAACTAACTTTTTCGAAAAAACCTAACTTATACCAAAACTAACTTTTTCTTAAAAACCTTACTTTTTCGAAAAAACCTAATCTTTACCAAAACTAACTTTTTCTCAAAAACCTAACTTATACCAAAACTAACTTTTTCGAAAAAACCTAACTTATACCAAAACTAACTTTTTCTTAAAAACCTAACTTTTTCTTAAAAACCTAACTTATACCAAAACTAACTTTTTCGAAAAAACCTAACTTATGCCAAAACTAACTTTTTCGAAAAAACCTAACTTATACCAAAACTAACTTTTTCGAAAAAACCTAACTTATACCATAACTAACTTTTTCTTAAAAACCTTACTTTTTCGAAAAAACCTAACTTATACCAAAACTAACTATTTCTAAAAAACCTAACCTTTTCGAAAAAACCTAACTTTTACCAAAACTAACTTTTTCGAAAAAACCTAACTTATAAAAAAACTAACTTTTTCGAAAAAACCTAACTTATACCAAAACTAACTTTTTCTTAAAAACCTAACTTATACCAAAACTAACTTTTTCGAAAAAACCTTACTTTTTCGAAAAAACCTAATCTTTACCAAAACTAACTTTTTCTCAAAAACCTAACTTATACCAAAACTAACTTTTTCGAAAAAACCTAACTTATACCAAAACTAACTTTTTCTCAAAAACCTAACTTATACCAAAACTAACTTTTTCGAAAAAACCTAACTTATACCAAAACTAACTTTTTCTTAAAAACCTAACTTTTTCTAAAAAACCTAACTTATACCAAAACTAACTTTTTCTAAAAAACCTAACTTATACCAAAACTAACTTTTTCGAAAAAACCTAACTTATACCAAAACTTACTTTTTCTTAAAAACCTAACTTATACCAAAACTAACTTTTTCTTAAAAACCTAACTTATACCAAAACTAACTTTTTCGAAAAAACCTAACCTTTTCGAAAAAACCTAACTTTTACCAAAACTAACTTTTTCGAAAAAACCTAACTTATAAAAAAACTAACTTTTTCGAAAAAACCTAACTTATACCAAAACTCACTTTTTCTAAATAACCTAACTTTTTCTAAAAAACCTAACTTTTACCAAAACTAACTTTTTCTAAAAAACCTAACTTATACCAAAACTAACTTTTTCGAAAAAACCTAACTTTTTCTTAAAAACCTAACTTATACCAAAACTAACTTTTTCGAAAAAACCTAACTTATACCAAAACTAACTTTTTCTAAAAAACCTAACTTATACCAAAACTAACTTTTTCGAAAAAACCTAACTTATACCAAAACTAACTTTTTCGAAAAAACCTAACTTATACCAAAACTAACTTTTTCTTAAAAACCTAACTTATACCAAAACTAACTTTTTCTTAAAAACCTAACTTTTTCTTAAAAACCTAACTTTTTCTTAAAAATCTAACTTTTTCTTAAAAACCTAACTTATACCAAAACTAACTTTTTCGAAAAAACCTAACTTATACCAAAACTAACTTTTTCGAAAAAACCTAACTTTTTCGAAAAAACCTAACTTTTTCGAAAAAACCTAACTTTTACCAAAACTAACTTTTTCGAAAAAACCTAACTTATACCAAAACTAACTTTTTCTAAAAAACCTAACTTATACCAAAACTAACTTTTTCGAAAAAACCTAACTTTTTCTTAAAAACCTAACTTGTTCTTAAAAATCTAACTTTTTCTAAAAAACCTAACTTATACCAAAACTAAGTTTTTCGAAAAAACCTAACTTATACCAAAACTAACTTTTTCTAAAAAACCTAACTTATACCAAAACTAACTTTTTCTTAAAAACCTAACTTTTTCTTAAAAACCTAACTTTTTCTTAAAAATCTAACTTTTTCTAAAAAACCTAACTTATACCAAAACTAACTTTTTCGAAAAAACCTAACTTATACCAAAACTAACTTTTTCGAAAAAACCTAACTTTTTCTTAAAAACCTAACTTTTTCTTAAAAATCTAACTTTTTCTTAAAAACCTAACTTATACCAAAACTAACTTTTTCGAAAAAACCTAACTTATACCAAAACTAACTTTTTCGAAAAAACCTAACTTTTTCGAAAAAACCTAACTTTTACCAAAACTAACTTTTTCTAAAAAACCTAACTTATACCAAAACTAACTTTTTCGAAAAAACCTAACTTATACCAAAACTAACTTTTTCTAAAAAACCTAACTTATACCAAAACTAACTTTTTCTTAAAAACCTAACTTTTTCTTAAAAACCTAACTTTTTCTTAAAAATCTAACTTTTTCTAAAAAACCTAACTTATACCAAAACTAACTTTTTCTTAAAAACCTAACTTATACCAAAACTAACTTTTTCTTAAAAACCTAACTTTTTCTTAAAAACCTAACTTTTTCTTAAAAATCTAACTTTTTCTTAAAAACCTAACTTATACCAAAACTAACTTTTTCGAAAAAACCTAACTTATACCAAAACTAACTTTTTCGAAAAAACCTAACTTATACCAAAACTAACTTTTTCGAAAAAACCTAACTTATACCAAAACTAACTTTTTCGAAAAAACCTAACTTATACCAAAACTAACTTTTTCGAAAAAACCTAACTTTTTCTTAAAAACCTAACTTATACCAAAACTAACTTTTTCGAAAAAACCTAACTTATGCCAAAACTAACTTTTTCGAAAAAACCTAATTTATACCAAAACTAACTTTTTCGAAAAAACCTAACTTATACCATAACTAACTTTTTCTTAAAAACCTTACTTTTTCGAAAAAACCTAACTTATACCAAAACTAACTTTTTCTAAAAAACCTAACTTATACCAAAACTAACTTTTTCTTAAAAACCTAACTTATACCAAAACTTACTTTTTCGAAAAAACCTAACTTATACCAAAACTAACTGTTTCGAAAAAACCTAATTTATACCAAAACTAACTTTTTCGAAAAAACCTAACTTATACCAAAACTAACTTTTTCTTAAAAACCTAACTTATACCAAAACTAACTTTTTCTAAAAAACCTAACTTATACCAAAACTAACTTTTTCTCAAAAACCTAACTTATACCAAAACTAACTTTTTCTTAAAAACCTAACTTTTTCTTAAAAATCTAACTTTTTCTTAAAAACCTAACTTATACCAAAACTAACTTTTTCTCAAAAACCTAACTTATACCAAAATTAACTTTTTCTTAAAAACCTAACTTTTTCTTAAAAACCTAACTTATACCAAAACTAACTTTTTCTAAAAAACCTAACTTTTACCAAAACTAACTTTTTCTTAAAAACCTAACTTATACCAAAACTAACTTTTTCTTAAAAACCTAACTTTTTCTTAAAAATCTAACTTTTTCTTAAAAACCTAACTTATGCCAAAACTAACTTTTTCTCAAAAACCTAACTTATACCAAAATTAACTTTTTCTTAAAAACCTAACTTTTTCGAAAAAACCTAACTTTTACCAAAACTAACTTTTTCTAAAAAACCTAACTTATACCAAAACTAACTTTTTCGAAAAAACCTAACTTATACCAAAACTAACTTTTTCTAAAAAACCTAACTTATACCAAAACTAACTTTTTTGAAAAAACCTAACTTATACCAAAACTAACTTTTTCGAAAAAACCTAACTTTTTCTAAAAAACCTAACTTTTACCAAAACTAACTTATTCTAAAAAACCTAACTTTTTCTCAAAAACCTAACTTATACCAAAACTAACTTTTTCTTAAAAACCTAACTTTTTCTTAAAAATCTAACTTTTTCTTAAAAACCTAACTTATACCAAAACTAACTTTTTCTCAAAAACCTAACTTATACCAAAATTAACTTTTTCTTAAAAACCTAACTTTTTCTTAAAAACCTAACTTATACCAAAACTAACTTTTTCTAAAAAACCTAACTTTTACCAAAACTAACTTTTTCTTAAAAACCTAACTTATACCAAAACTAACTTTTTCTTAAAAACCTAACTTTTTCTTAAAAATCTAACTTTTTCTTAAAAACCTAACTTATGCCAAAACTAACTTTTTCGAAAAAACCTAATTTATACCAAAACTAACTTTTTCTTAAAAACCTAACTTATACCAAAACTAACTTTTTCTTAAAAACCTAACTTTTTCTTAAAAATCTAACTTTTTCTTAAAAACCTAACTTATGCCAAAACTAACTTTTTCGAAAAAACCTAATTTATACCAAAACTAACTTTTTCGAAAAAACCTAACTTATACCAAAACTAACTTTTTCGAAAAAACCTAACTTATACCAAAACTAACTTTTTCGAAAAAACCTAACTTATACCAACACTAACTTTTTCGAAAAAACCTAACTTATACCAAAACTAACTTTTTCTTAAAAACCTAACTTTTTCTTAAAAACCTAACTTATACCAAAACTAACTTTTTCGAAAAAACCTAACTTATGCCAAAACTAACTTTTTCGAAAAAACCTAATTTATACCAAAACTAACTTTTTCTTAAAAACCTAACTTATACCAAAACTAACTTTTTCTTAAAAACCTAACTTTTTCTTAAAAATCTAACTTTTTCTTAAAAACCTAACTTATACCAAAACTAACTTTTTCTAAAAAACCTAACTTATACCAAAACTAACTTTTTCGAAAAAACCTAACTTATGCCAAAACTAACTTTTTCGAAAAAACCTAATTTATACCAAAACTAACTTTTTCTTAAAAACCTAACTTATACCAAAACTAACTTTTTCTTAAAAACCTAACTTTTTCTTAAAAATCTAACTTTTTCTTAAAAACCTAACTTATGCCAAAACTAACTTTTTCGAAAAAACCTAATTTATACCAAAACTAACTTTTTCGAAAAAACCTAACTTATACCAAAACTAACTTTTTCTTAAAAACCTTACTTTTTTGAAAAAACCTAATCTTTACCAAAACTAACTTTTTCTCAAAAACCTAACTTATACCAAAACTAACTTTTTCGAAAAAACCTAACTTATACCAAAACTAACTTTTTCGAAAAAACCTAACTTATACCAAAACTAACTTTTTCGAAAAAACCTAACTTATACCAAAACTAACTTTTTCTTAAAAACCTAACTTTTTCTTAAAAATCTAACTTTTTCTTAAAAACCTAACTTATGCCAAAACTAACTTTTTCGAAAAAACCTAATTTATACCAAAACTAACTTTTTCGAAAAAACCTAACTTATACCAAAACTAACTTTTTCTTAAAAACCTTACTTTTTCGAAAAAACCTAATCTTTACCAAAACTAACTTTTTCTCAAAAACCTAACTTATACCAAAACTAACTTTTTCGAAAAAACCTAACTTATACCAAAACTAACTTTTTCGAAAAAACCTAACTTATACCAAAACTAACTTTTTCGAAAAAACCTAACTTATACCAAAACTAACTTTTTCTTAAAAACCTAACTTTTTCGAAAAAACCTAACTTATACCAAAACTAACTTTTTCTAAAAAACCTTACTTATACCAAAACTAACTTTTTCTCAAAAACCTAACTTTTACCAAAACTAACTTTTTCTTAAAAACCTAACTTATACCAAAAGTAACTTTTTCTTAAAAACCTAACTTTTTCTTAAAAATCTAACTTTTTCTTAAAAACCTAACTTATGCCAAAACTAACTTTTTCGAAAAAACCTAATTTATACCAAAACTAACTTTTTCGAAAAAACCTAACTTATACCAAAACTAACTTTTTCTTAAAAACCTTACTTTTTCGAAAAAACCTAATCTTTACCAAAACTAACTTTTTCTCAAAAACCTAACTTATACCAAAACTAACTTTTTCGAAAAAACCTAACTTATACCAAAACTAACTTTTTCTCAAAAACCTAACTTATACCAAAACTAACTTTTTCGAAAAAACCTAACTTATACCAAAACTAACTTTTTCGCAAAAACCTAACTTTTTCTTAAAAACCTAACTTATACCAAAACTAACTTTTTCGAAAAAACCTAACTTATGCCAAAACTAACTTTTTCGAAAAAACCTAACTTATACCAAAACTAACTTTTTCGAAAAAACCTAACTTATACCATAACTAACTTTTTCTTAAAAACCTTACTTTTTCGAAAAAACCTAACTTATACCAAAACTAACTATTTCTAAAAAACCTAACCTTTTCGAAAAAACCTAACTTTTACCAAAACTAACTTTTTCGAAAAAACCTAACTTATAAAAAAACTAACTTTTTCGAAAAAACCTAACTTATACCAAAACTAACTTTTTCTTAAAAACCTAACTTATACCAAAACTAACTTTTTCGAAAAAACCTTACTTTTTCGAAAAAACCTAATCTTTACCAAAACTAACTTTTTCTCAAAAACCTAACTTATACCAAAACTAACTTTTTCGAAAAAACCTAACTTATACCAAAACTAACTTTTTCTCAAAAACCTAACTTATACCAAAACTAACTTTTTCGAAAAAACCTAACTTATACCAAAACTAACTTTTTCTTAAAAACCTAACTTTTTCTAAAAAACCTAACTTATACCAAAACTAACTTTTTCGAAAAAACCTAACTTATACCAAAACTAACTTTTTCGAAAAAACCTAACTTATACCAAAACTAACTTTTTCTTAAAAACCTAACTTATACCAAAACTAACTTTTTCTTAAAAACCTAACTTATACCAAAACTAACTTTTTCGAAAAAACCTAACCTTTTCGAAAAAACCTAACTTTTACCAAAACTAACTTTTTCGAAAAAACCTAACTTATAAAAAAACTAACTTTTTCGAAAAAACCTAACTTATACCAAAACTCACTTTTTCTAAATAACCTAACTTTTTCTAAAAAACCTAACTTTTACCAAAACTAACTTTTTCTAAAAAACCTAACTTATACCAAAACTAACTTTTTCGAAAAAACCTAACTTTTTCTTAAAAACCTAACTTATACCAAAACTAACTTTTTCGAAAAAACCTAACTTATACCAAAACTAACTTTTTCTAAAAAACCTAACTTATACCAAAACTAACTTTTTCGAAAAAACCTAACTTATACCAAAACTAACTTTTTCGAAAAAACCTAACTTATACCAAAACTAACTTTTTCTTAAAAACCTAACTTATACCAAAACTAACTTTTTCTTAAAAACCTAACTTTTTCTTAAAAACCTAACTTTTTCTTAAAAATCTAACTTTTTCTTAAAAACCTAACTTATACCAAAACTAACTTTTTCGAAAAAACCTAACTTATACCAAAACTAACTTTTTCGAAAAAACCTAACTTTTTCGAAAAAACCTAACTTTTTCGAAAAAACCTAACTTTAACCAAAACTAACTTTTTCGAAAAAACCTAACTTTTACCAAAACTAACTTTTTCGAAAAAACCTAACTTATAAAAAAACTAACTTTTTCGAAAAAACCTAACTTATACCAAAACTCACTTTTTCTAAATAACCTAACTTTTTCTAAAAAACCTAACTTTTACCAAAACTAACTTTTTCTAAAAAACCTAACTTATACCAAAACTAACTTTTTCGAAAAAACCTAACTTTTTCTTAAAAACCTAACTTATACCAAAACTAACTTTTTCGAAAAAACCTAACTTATACCAAAACTAACTTTTTCTAAAAAACCTAACTTATACCAAAACTAACTTTTTCGAAAAAACCTAACTTATACCAAAACTAACTTTTTCTTAAAAACCTAACTTATACCAAAACTAACTTTTTCTTAAAAACCTAACTTTTTCTTAAAAACCTAACTTTTTCTTAAAAATCTAACTTTTTCTTAAAAACCTAACTTATACCAAAACTAACTTTTTCTAAAAAACCTAACTTATACCAAAACTAACTTTTTCGAAAAAACCTAACTTTTTCTTAAAAACCTAACTTGTTCTTAAAAATCTAACTTTTTCTAAAAAACCTAACTTATACCAAAACTAACTTTTTCGAAAAAACCTAACTTATACCAAAACTAACTTTTTCTAAAAAACCTAACTTATACCAAAACTAACTTTTTCTTAAAAACCTAACTTTTTCTTAAAAACCTAACTTTTTCTTAAAAATCTAACTTTTTCTAAAAAACCTAACTTATACCAAAACTAACTTTTTCGAAAAAACCTAACTTATACCAAAACTAACTTTTTCGAAAAAACCTAACTTTTTCTTAAAAACCTAACTTTTTCTTAAAAATCTAACTTTTTCTTAAAAACCTAACTTATACCAAAACTAACTTTTTCGAAAAAACCTAACTTATACCAAAACTAACTTTTTCGAAAAAACCTAACTTTTTCGAAAAAACCTAACTTATACCAAAACTAACTTTTTCTAAAAAACCTAACTTATACCAAAACTAACTTTTTCGAAAAAACCTAACTTATACCAAAACTAACTTTTTTCTAAAAAACCTAACTTATACCAAAACTAACTTTTTCTTAAAAACCTAACTTTTTCTTAAAAACCTAACTTTTTCTTAAAAATCTAACTTTTTCTAAAAAACCTAACTTATACCAAAACTAACTTTTTCTTAAAAACCTAACTTATACCAAAACTAACTTTTTCTTAAAAACCTAACTTTTTCTTAAAAACCTAACTTTTTCTTAAAAATCTAACTTTTTCTTAAAAACCTAACTTATACCAAAACTAACTTTTTCGAAAAAACCTAACTTATACCAAAACTAACTTTTTCGAAAAAACCTAACTTTTTCGAAAAAACCTAACTTTTACCAAAACTAACTTATTCTAAAAAACCTAACTTTTTCTCAAAAACCTAACTTATACCAAAACTAACTTTTTCGAAAAAACCTAACTTTTACCAAAACTAACTTTTTCTTAAAAACCTAACTTATACCAAAACTAACTTTTTCTTAAAAACCTAACTTTTTCTTAAAAACCTAACTTTTTCTTAAAAATCTAACTTTTTCTTAAAAACCTAACTTATACCAAAACTAACTTTTTCGAAAAAACCTAACTTATACCAAAACTAACTTTTTCGAAAAAACCTAACCTTTTCGAAAAAACCTAACTTTTACCAAAACTAACTTTTTCGAAAAAACCTAACTTATAAAAAAACTAACTTTTTCGAAAAAACCTAACTTATACCAAAACTCACTTTTTCTAAATAACCTAACTTTTTCTAAAAAACCTAACTTTTACCAAAACTAACTTTTTCTAAAAAACCTAACTTATACCAAAACTAACTTTTTCGAAAAAACCTAACTTTTTCTTAAAAACCTAACTTATACCAAAACTAACTTTTTCGAAAAAACCTAACTTATACCAAAACTAACTTTTTCTAAAAAACCTAACTTATACCAAAACTAACTTTTTCGAAAAAACCTAACTTATACCAAAACTAACTTTTTCGAAAAAACCTAACTTATACCAAAACTAACTTTTTCTTAAAAACCTAACTTATACCAAAACTAACTTTTTCTTAAAAACCTAACTTTTTCTTAAAAACCTAACTTTTTCTTAAAAATCTAACTTTTTCTTAAAAGCCTAACTTATACCAAAACTAACTTTTTCGAAAAAACCTAACTTATACCAAAACTAACTTTTTCGAAAAAACCTAACTTTTTCGAAAAAACCTAACTTTTACCAAAACTAACTTTTTCGAAAAAACCTAACTTATACCAAAACTAACTTTTTCTAAAAAACCTAACTTATACCAAAACTAACTTTTTCGAAAAAACCTAACTTTTTCTTAAAAACCTAACTTGTTCTTAAAAATCTAACTTTTTCTAAAAAACCTAACTTATACCAAAACTAACTTTTTCGAAAAAACCTAACTTATACCAAAACTAACTTTTTCTAAAAAACCTAACTTATACCAAAACTAACTTTTTCTTAAAAACCTAACTTTTTCTTAAAAACCTAACTTTTTCTTAAAAACCTAACTTATGCCAAAACTAACTTTTTCGAAAAAACCTAATTTATACCAAAACTAACTTTTTCGAAAAAACCTAACTTATACCAAAACTAACTTTTTCTCAAAAACCTAACTTATACCAAAACTAACTTTTTCTTAAAAACCTAACTTTTTCTTAAAAATCTAACTTTTTCTTAAAAACCTAACTTATACCAAAACTAACTTTTTCTCAAAAACCTAACTTATACCAAAATTAACTTTTTCTTAAAAACCTAACTTTTTCTTAAAAACCTAACTTATACCAAAACTAACTTTTTCTAAAAAACCTAACTTTTACCAAAACTAACTTTTTCTTAAAAACCTAACTTATACCAAAACTAACTTTTTCTTAAAAACCTAACTTTTTCTTAAAAATCTAACTTTTTCTTAAAAACCTAACTTATGCCAAAACTAACTTTTTCGAAAAAACCTAATTTATACCAAAACTAACTTTTTCTTAAAAACCTAACTTATACCAAAACTAACTTTTTCTTAAAAACCTAACTTTTTCTTAAAAATCTAACTTTTTCTTAAAAACCTAACTTATGCCAAAACTAACTTTTTCGAAAAAACCTAATTTATACCAAAACTAACTTTTTCGAAAAAACCTAACTTATACCAAAACTAACTTTTTCTTAAAAACCTAACTTATACCAAAACTAACTTTTTCTTAAAAACCTAACTTTTTCTTAAAAACCTAACTTTTTCTTAAAAATCTAACTTTTTCTTAAAAGCCTAACTTATACCAAAACTAACTTTTTCGAAAAAACCTAACTTATACCAAAACTAACTTTTTCGAAAAAACCTAACTTTTTCGAAAAAACCTAACTTTTACCAAAACTAACTTTTTCGAAAAAACCTAACTTATACCAAAACTAACTTTTTCTAAAAAACCTAACTTATACCAAAACTAACTTTTTCGAAAAAACCTAACTTTTTCTTAAAAACCTAACTTGTTCTTAAAAATCTAACTTTTTCTAAAAAACCTAACTTATACCAAAACTAACTTTTTCGAAAAAACCTAACTTATACCAAAACTAACTTTTTCTAAAAAACCTAACTTATACCAAAACTAACTTTTTCTTAAAAACCTAACTTTTTCTTAAAAACCTAACTTTTTCTTAAAAACCTAACTTATGCCAAAACTAACTTTTTCGAAAAAACCTAATTTATACCAAAACTAACTTTTTCGAAAAAACCTAACTTATACCAAAACTAACTTTTTCTCAAAAACCTAACTTATACCAAAACTAACTTTTTCTTAAAAACCTAACTTTTTCTTAAAAATCTAACTTTTTCTTAAAAACCTAACTTATACCAAAACTAACTTTTTCTCAAAAACCTAACTTATACCAAAATTAACTTTTTCTTAAAAACCTAACTTTTTCTTAAAAACCTAACTTATACCAAAACTAACTTTTTCTAAAAAACCTAACTTTTACCAAAACTAACTTTTTCTTAAAAACCTAACTTATACCAAAACTAACTTTTTCTTAAAAACCTAACTTTTTCTTAAAAATCTAACTTTTTCTTAAAAACCTAACTTATGCCAAAACTAACTTTTTCGAAAAAACCTAATTTATACCAAAACTAACTTTTTCTTAAAAACCTAACTTATACCAAAACTAACTTTTTCTTAAAAACCTAACTTTTTCTTAAAAATCTAACTTTTTCTTAAAAACCTAACTTATGCCAAAACTAACTTTTTCGAAAAAACCTAATTTATACCAAAACTAACTTTTTCGAAAAAACCTAACTTATACCAAAACTAACTTTTTCTTAAAAACCTAACTTTTTCTTAAAAATCTAACTTTTTCTTAAAAACCTAACTTATGCCAAAACTAACTTTTTCGAAAAAACCTAACTTATACCAAAACTAACTTTTTCTTAAAAACCTAACTTATACCAAAACTAACTTTTTCTTAAAAACCTAACTTTTTCTTAAAAATCTAACTTTTTCTTAAAAACCTAACTTATGCCAAAACTAACTTTTTCGAAAAAACCTAACTTATACCAAAACTAACTTTTTCGAAAAAACCTAACTTATACCAAAACTAACTTTTTCGAAAAAACCTAACTTATACCAAAACTAACTTTTTCTTAAAAACCTAACTTTTTCTTAAAAACCTAACTTATACCAAAACTAACTTTTTCGAAAAAACCTAACTTATGCCAAAACTAACTTTTTCGAAAAAACCTAATTTATACCAAAACTAACTTTTTCTTAAAAACCTAACTTATACCAAAACTAACTTTTTCTTAAAAACCTAACTTTTTCTTAAAAATCTAACTTTTTCTTAAAAACCTAACTTATGCCAAAACTAACTTTTTCGAAAAAACCTAATTTATACCAAAACTAACTTTTTCGAAAAAACCTAACTTATACCAAAACTAACTTTTTCTTAAAAACCTTACTTATACCAAAACTAACTTTTTCGAAAAAACCTAATTTATACCAAAACTAACTTTTTCTTAAAAACCTAACTTATACCAAAACTAACTTTTTCTTAAAAACCTAACTTTTTCTTAAAAATCTAACTTTTTCTTAAAAACCTAACTTATGCCAAAACTAACTTTTTCGAAAAAACCTAATTTATACCAAAACTAACTTTTTCGAAAAAACCTAACTTATACCAAAACTAACTTTTTCTTAAAAACCTTACTTTTTTGAAAAAACCTAATCTTTACCAAAACTAACTTTTTCTCAAAAACCTAACTTATACCAAAACTAACTTTTTCGAAAAAACCTAACTTATACCAAAACTAACTTTTTCGAAAAAACCTAACTTATACCAAAACTAACTTTTTCGAAAAAACCTAACTTATACCAAAACTAACTTTTTCTTAAAAACCTAACTTTTTCTTAAAAATCTAACTTTTTCTTAAAAACCTAACTTATGCCAAAACTAACTTTTTCGAAAAAACCTAATTTATACCAAAACTAACTTTTTCGAAAAAACCTAACTTATACCAAAACTAACTTTTTCTTAAAAACCTTACTTTTTCGAAAAAACCTAATCTTTACCAAAACTAACTTTTTCTCAAAAACCTAACTTATACCAAAACTAACTTTTTCGAAAAAACCTAACTTATACCAAAACTAACTTTTTCGAAAAAACCTAACTTATACCAAAACTAACTTTTTCGAAAAAACCTAACTTATACCAAAACTAACTTTTTCTTAAAAACCTAACTTTTTCGAAAAAACCTAACTTATACCAAAACTAACTTTTTCTAAAAAACCTAACTTATACCAAAACTAACTTTTTCTCAAAAACCTAACTTTTACCAAAACTAACTTTTTCTTAAAAACCTAACTTATACCAAAAGTAACTTTTTCTTAAAAACCTAACTTTTTCTTAAAAATCTAACTTTTTCTTAAAAACCTAACTTATGCCAAAACTAACTTTTTCGAAAAAACCTAATTTATACCAAAACTAACTTTTTCGAAAAAACCTAACTTATACCAAAACTAACTTTTTCTTAAAAACCTTACTTTTTCGAAAAAACCTAATCTTTACCAAAACTAACTTTTTCTCAAAAACCTAACTTATACCAAAACTAACTTTTTCGAAAAAACCTAACTTATACCAAAACTAACTTTTTCTCAAAAACCTAACTTATACCAAAACTAACTTTTTCGAAAAAACCTAACTTATACCAAAACTAACTTTTTCGCAAAAACCTAACTTTTTCTTAAAAACCTAACTTATACCAAAACTAACTTTTTCGAAAAAACCTAACTTATGCCAAAACTAACTTTTTCGAAAAAACCTAACTTATACCAAAACTAACTTTTTCGAAAAAACCTAACTTATACCATAACTAACTTTTTCTTAAAAACCTTACTTTTTCGAAAAAACCTAACTTATACCAAAACTAACTATTTCTAAAAAACCTAACCTTTTCGAAAAAACCTAACTTTTACCAAAACTAACTTTTTCGAAAAAACCTAACTTATAAAAAAACTAACTTTTTCGAAAAAACCTAACTTATACCAAAACTAACTTTTTCTTAAAAACCTAACTTATACCAAAACTAACTTTTTCGAAAAAACCTTACTTTTTCGAAAAAACCTAATCTTTACCAAAACTAACTTTTTCTCAAAAACCTAACTTATACCAAAACTAACTTTTTCGAAAAAACCTAACTTATACCAAAACTAACTTTTTCTCAAAAACCTAACTTATACCAAAACTAACTTTTTCGAAAAAACCTAACTTATACCAAAACTAACTTTTTCGAAAAAACCTAACTTTTTCTAAAAAACCTAACTTATACCAAAACTAACTTTTTCGAAAAAACCTAACTTATACCAAAACTAACTTTTTCGAAAAAACCTAACTTATACCAAAACTAACTTTTTCTTAAAAACCTAACTTATACCAAAACTAACTTTTTCTTAAAAACCTAACTTATACCAAAACTAACTTTTTCGAAAAAACCTAACCTTTTCGAAAAAACCTAACTTTTACCAAAACTAACTTTTTCGAAAAAACCTAACTTATAAAAAAACTAACTTTTTCGAAAAAACCTAACTTATACCAAAACTCACTTTTTCTAAATAACCTAACTTTTTCTAAAAAACCTAACTTTTACCAAAACTAACTTTTTCTAAAAAACCTAACTTATACCAAAACTAACTTTTTCGAAAAAACCTAACTTTTTCTTAAAAACCTAACTTATACCAAAACTAACTTTTTCGAAAAAACCTAACTTATACCAAAACTAACTTTTTCTAAAAAACCTAACTTATACCAAAACTAACTTTTTCGAAAAAACCTAACTTATACCAAAACTAACTTTTTCGAAAAAACCTAACTTATACCAAAACTAACTTTTTCTTAAAAACCTAACTTATACCAAAACTAACTTTTTCTTAAAAACCTAACTTTTTCTTAAAAACCTAACTTTTTCTTAAAAATCTAACTTTTTCTTAAAAACCTAACTTATACCAAAACTAACTTTTTCGAAAAAACCTAACTTATACCAAAACTAACTTTTTCGAAAAAACCTAACTTTTTCGAAAAAACCTAACTTTTTCGAAAAAACCTAACTTTAACCAAAACTAACTTTTTCGAAAAAACCTAACTTATACCAAAACTAACTTTTTCTAAAAAACCTAACTTATACCAAAACTAACTTTTTCGAAAAAACCTAACTTTTTCTTAAAAACCTAACTTGTTCTTAAAAATCTAACTTTTTCTAAAAAACCTAACTTATACCAAAACTAACTTTTTCGAAAAAACCTAACTTATACCAAAACTAACTTTTTCTAAAAAACCTAACTTATACCAAAACTAACTTTTTCTTAAAAACCTAACTTTTTCTTAAAAACCTAACTTTTTCTTAAAAATCTAACTTTTTCTAAAAAACCTAACTTATACCAAAACTAACTTTTTCGAAAAAACCTAACTTATACCAAAACTAACTTTTTCGAAAAAACCTAACTTTTTCTTAAAAACCTAACTTTTTCTTAAAAATCTAACTTTTTCTTAAAAACCTAACTTATACCAAAACTAACTTTTTCGAAAAAACCTAACTTATACCAAAACTAACTTTTTCGAAAAAACCTAACTTTTTCGAAAAAACCTAACTTTTACCAAAACTAACTTTTTCTAAAAAACCTAACTTATACCAAAACTAACTTTTTCGAAAAAACCTAACTTATACCAAAACTAACTTTTTCTAAAAAACCTAACTTATACCAAAACTAACTTTTTCTTAAAAACCTAACTTTTTCTTAAAAACCTAACTTTTTCTTAAAAATCTAACTTTTTCTAAAAAACCTAACTTATACCAAAACTAACTTTTTCTTAAAAACCTAACTTATACCAAAACTAACTTTTTCTTAAAAACCTAACTTTTTCTTAAAAACCTAACTTTTTCTTAAAAATCTAACTTTTTCTTAAAAACCTAACTTATACCAAAACTAACTTTTTCGAAAAAACCTAACTTATACCAAAACTAACTTTTTCGAAAAAACCTAACTTTTTCGAAAAAACCTAACTTTTACCAAAACTAACTTATTCTAAAAAACCTAACTTTTTCTCAAAAACCTAACTTATACCAAAACTAACTTTTTCGAAAAAACCTAACTTTTACCAAAACTAACTTTTTCTTAAAAACCTAACTTATACCAAAACTAACTTTTTCTTAAAAACCTTACTTTTTCGAAAAAACCTAATCTTTACCAAAACTAACTTTTTCTCAAAAACCTAACTTATACCAAAACTAACTTTTTCGAAAAAACCTAACTTATACCAAAACTAACTTTTTCTCAAAAACCTAACTTATACCAAAACTAACTTTTTCGAAAAAACCTAACTTATACCAAAACTAACTTTTTCGCAAAAACCTAACTTTTTCTTAAAAACCTAACTTATACCAAAACTAACTTTTTCGAAAAAACCTAACTTATGCCAAAACTAACTTTTTCGAAAAAACCTAACTTATACCAAAACTAACTTTTTCGAAAAAACCTAACTTATACCATAACTAACTTTTTCTTAAAAACCTTACTTTTTCGAAAAAACCTAACTTATACCAAAACTAACTATTTCTAAAAAACCTAACCTTTTCGAAAAAACCTAACTTTTACCAAAACTAACTTTTTCGAAAAAACCTAACTTATAAAAAAACTAACTTTTTCGAAAAAACCTAACTTATACCAAAACTAACTTTTTCTTAAAAACCTAACTTATACCAAAACTAACTTTTTCGAAAAAACCTTACTTTTTCGAAAAAACCTAATCTTTACCAAAACTAACTTTTTCTCAAAAACCTAACTTATACCAAAACTAACTTTTTCGAAAAAACCTAACTTATACCAAAACTAACTTTTTCTCAAAAACCTAACTTATACCAAAACTAACTTTTTCGAAAAAACCTAACTTATACCAAAACTAACTTTTTCGAAAAAACCTAACTTTTTCTAAAAAACCTAACTTTTACCAAAACTAACTTTTTCTTAAAAACCTAACTTTTTCTTAAAAACCTAACTTTTTCTTAAAAATCTAACTTTTTCTTAAAAACCTAACTTATACCAAAACTAACTTTTTCGAAAAAACCTAACTTATACCAAAACTAACTTTTTCGAAAAAACCTAACTTTTTCGAAAAAACCTAACTTTTTCGAAAAAACCTAACTTTAACCAAAACTAACTTTTTCGAAAAAACCTAACTTATACCAAAACTAACTTTTTCTAAAAAACCTAACTTATACCAAAACTAACTTTTTCGAAAAAACCTAACTTTTTCTTAAAAACCTAACTTGTTCTTAAAAATCTAACTTTTTCTAAAAAACCTAACTTATACCAAAACTAACTTTTTCGAAAAAACCTAACTTATACCAAAACTAACTTTTTCTAAAAAACCTAACTTATACCAAAACTAACTTTTTCTTAAAAACCTAACTTTTTCTTAAAAACCTAACTTTTTCTTAAAAATCTAACTTTTTCTAAAAAACCTAACTTATACCAAAACTAACTTTTTCGAAAAAACCTAACTTATACCAAAACTAACTTTTTCGAAAAAACCTAACTTTTTCTTAAAAACCTAACTTTTTCTTAAAAATCTAACTTTTTCTTAAAAACCTAACTTATACCAAAACTAACTTTTTCGAAAAAACCTAACTTATACCAAAACTAACTTTTTCGAAAAAACCTAACTTTTTCGAAAAAACCTAACTTTTACCAAAACTAACTTTTTCTAAAAAACCTAACTTATACCAAAACTAACTTTTTCGAAAAAACCTAACTTATACCAAAACTAACTTTTTCTAAAAAACCTAACTTATACCAAAACTAACTTTTTCTTAAAAACCTAACTTTTTCTCAAAAACCTAACTTTTTCTTAAAAATCTAACTTTTTCTAAAAAACCTAACTTATACCAAAACTAACTTTTTCTTAAAAACCTAACTTATACCAAAACTAACTTTTTCTTAAAAACCTAACTTTTTCTTAAAAACCTAACTTTTTCTTAAAAATCTAACTTTTTCTTAAAAACCTAACTTATACCAAAACTAACTTTTTCGAAAAAACCTAACTTATACCAAAACTAACTTTTTCGAAAAAACCTAACTTTTTCGAAAAAACCTAACTTTTACCAAAACTAACTTATTCTAAAAAACCTAACTTTTTCTCAAAAACCTAACTTATACCAAAACTAACTTTTTCGAAAAAACCTAACTTTTACCAAAACTAACTTTTTCTTAAAAACCTAACTTATACCAAAACTAACTTTTTCTTAAAAACCTAACTTTTTCTTAAAAACCTAACTTTTTCTTAAAAATCTAACTTTTTCTTAAAAACCTAACTTATACCAAAACTAACTTTTTCGAAAAAACCTAACTTATACCAAAACTAACTTTTTCGAAAAAACCTAACCTTTTCGAAAAAACCTAACTTTTACCAAAACTAACTTTTTCGAAAAAACCTAACTTATAAAAAAACTAACTTTTTCGAAAAAACCTAACTTATACCAAAACTCACTTTTTCTAAATATCCTAACTTTTTCTAAAAAACCTAACTTTTACCAAAACTAACTTTTTCTAAAAAACCTAACTTATACCAAAACTAACTTTTTCGAAAAAACCTAACTTTTTCTTAAAAACCTAACTTATACCAAAACTAACTTTTTCGAAAAAACCTAACTTATACCAAAACTAACTTTTTCTAAAAAACCTAACTTATACCAAAACTAACTTTTTCGAAAAAACCTAACTTATACCAAAACTAACTTTTTCGAAAAAACCTAACTTATACCAAAACTAACTTTTTCTTAAAAACCTAACTTATACCAAAACTAACTTTTTCTTAAAAACCTAACTTTTTCTTAAAAACCTAACTTTTTCTTAAAAATCTAACTTTTTCTTAAAAGCCTAACTTATACCAAAACTAACTTTTTCGAAAAAACCTAACTTATACCAAAACTAACTTTTTCGAAAAAACCTAACTTTTTCTTAAAAACCTAACTTGTTCTTAAAAATCGAACTTTTTCTAAAAAACCTAACTTATACCAAAACTAACTTTTTCGAAAAAACCTAACTTATACCAAAACTAACTTTTTCTAAAAAACCTAACTTATACCAAAACTAACTTTTTCTTAAAAACCTAACTTTTTCTTAAAAACCTAACTTTTTCTTAAAAATCTAACTTTTTCTAAAAAACCTAACTTATACCAAAACTAACTTTTTCGAAAAAACCTAACTTATACCAAAACTAACTTTTTCGAAAAAACTTAACTTATACCAAAACTAACTTTTTCTTAAAAACCTAACTTATACCAAAACTAACTTTTTCTTAAAAACCTAACTTTTTCTTAAAAACCTAACTTTTTCTTAAAAATCTAACTTTTTCTTAAAAACCTAACTTATACCAAAACTAACTTTTTCGAAAAAACCTAACTTATACCAAAACTAACTTTTTCGAAAAAACCTAACTTTTTCGAAAAAACCTAACTTTTACCAAAACTAACTTATTCTAAAAAACCTAACTTTTTCTCAAAAACCTAACTTATACCAAAACTAACTTTTTCGAAAAAACCTAACTTTTACCAAAACTAACTTTTTCTTAAAAACCTAACTTATACCAAAACTAACTTTTTCTTAAAAACCTAACTTTTTCTTAAAAACCTAACTTTTTCTTAAAAATCTAACTTTTTCTTAAAAGCCTAACTTATACCAAAACTAACTTTTTCGAAAAAACCTAACTTATACCAAAACTAACTTTTTCGAAAAAACCTAACTTTTTCGAAAAAACCTAACTTTTACCAAAACTAACTTTTTCGAAAAAACCTAACTTATACCAAAACTAACTTTTTCTAAAAAACCTAACTTATACCAAAACTAACTTTTTCGAAAAAACCTAACTTTTTCGAAAAAACCTAACTTGTTCTTAAAAATCTAACTTTTTCTAAAAAACCTAACTTATACCAAAACTAACTTTTTCGAAAAAACCTAACTTATACCAAAACTAACTTTTTCTAAAAAACCTAACTTATACCAAAACTAACTTTTTCTTAAAAACCTAACTTTTTCTTAAAAACCTAACTTTTTCTTAAAAATCTAACTTTTTCTTAAAAACCTAACTTATACCAAAACTAACTTTTTCGAAAAAACCTAACTTATACCAAAACTAACTTTTTCGAAAAAACCTAACTTTTTCGAAAAAACCTAACTTTTTCGAAAAAACCTAACTTTTACCAAAACTAACTTTTTCGAAAAAACCTAACTTATACCAAAACTAACTTTTTCTAAAAAACCTAACTTTTTCGAAAAAACCTAACTTTTACCAAAACTAACTTTTTCTAAAAAACCTAACTTATACCAAAACTAACTTTTTCTAAAAAACCTAACTTATACCAAAACTAACTTTTTCGAAAAAACCTAACTTATACCAAAACTAACTTTTTCGAAAAAACCTAACTTATACCAAAACTAACTTTTTCTTAAAAACCTAACTTTTTCTTAAAAACCTAACTTTTTCTTAAAAATCTAACTTTTTCTTAAAAACCTAACTTATACCAAAACTAACTTTTTCGAAAAAACCTAACTTATACCAAAACTAACTTTTTCGAAAAAACCTAACTTTTTCGAAAAAACCTAACTTTTACCAAAACTAACTTATTCTAAAAAACCTAACTTTTTCTCAAAAACCTAACTTATACCAAAACTAACTTTTTCGAAAAAACCTAACTTTTACCAAAACTAACTTTTTCTTAAAAACCTAACTTATACCAAAACTAACTTTTTCTTAAAAACCTAACTTTTTCTTAAAAACCTAACTTTTTCTTAAAAATCTAACTTTTTCTTAAAAGCCTAACTTATACCAAAACTAACTTTTTCGAAAAAACCTAACTTATACCAAAACTAACTTTTTCGAAAAAACCTAACTTTTTCGAAAAAACCTAACTTTTACCAAAACTAACTTTTTCGAAAAAACCTAACTTATACCAAAACTAACTTTTTCTAAAAAACCTAACTTATACCAAAACTAACTTTTTCGAAAAAACCTAACTTTTTCTTAAAAACCTAACTTGTTCTTAAAAATCTAACTTTTTCTAAAAAACCTAACTTATACCAAAACTAACTTTTTCGAAAAAACCTAACTTATACCAAAACTAACTTTTTCTAAAAAACCTAACTTATACCAAAACTAACTTTTTCTTAAAAACCTAACTTTTTCTTAAAAACCTAACTTTTTCTTAAAAATCTAACTTTTTCTTAAAAACCTAACTTATACCAAAACTAACTTTTTCGAAAAAACCTAACTAATACCAAAACTTACTTTTTCGAAAAAACCTAACTTTTTCGAAAAAACCTAACTTTTTCTAAAAAACCTAACTTATACCAAAACTAACTTTTTCGAAAAAACCTAACTTATACCAAAACTAACTTTTTCTAAAAAACCTAACTTTTTCGAAAAAACCTAACTTTTACCAAAACTAACTTTTTCTAAAAAACCTAACTTATACCAAAACTAACTTTTTCTAAAAAACCTAACTTATACCAAAACTAACTTTTTCGAAAAAACCTAACTTATACCAAAACTAACTTTTTCGAAAAAACCTAACTTTTACCAAAACTAACTTTTTCGAAAAAACCTAACTTTTTCTTAAAAACCTAACTTATACCAAAACTTACTTTTTCTCAAAAACTTAACTTATACCAAAATTAACTTTTTCGAAAAAACCTAACTTTTACCAAAACTAACTTATTCTAAAAAACCTAACTTTTTCTCAAAAACCTAACTTATACCAAAATTAACTTTTTCTTAAAAACCTAACTTTTTCTTAAAAACCTAACTTATACCAAAACTAACTTTTTCGAAAAAACCTAACTTATGCCAAAACTAACTTTTTCGAAAAAACCTAATTTATACCAAAACTAACTTTTTCGAAAAAACCTAACTTATACCAAAACTAACTTTTTCTTAAAAACCTTACTTTTTCGAAAAAACCTAACTTATATCAAAACTAACTTTTTCTAAAAAACCTAACTTATACCAAAACTAACTTTTTCTCAAAAACCAAACTTATACCAAAACTAACTTTTTCGAAAAAACTTAACTTATACCAAAACTAACTTTTTCTTAAAAACCTAACTTATACCAAAACTCACTTTTTCTAAATAACCTAACTTTTTCTAAAAAACCTAACTTTTACCAAAACTAACTTTTTCTAAAAAACCTAACTTATACCAAAACTAACTTTTTCTCGAAAACCTAACTTATACCAAAACTAACTTTTTCGAAAAAACCTAACTTATAAAAAAACTAACTTTTTCGAAAAAACCTAACTTATACCAAAACTCACTTTTTCTAAATAACCTAACTTTTTCTAAAAAACCTAACTTTTACCAAAACTAACTTTTTCTAAAAAACCTAACTTATACCAAAACTAACTTTTTCGAAAAAAACCTAACTTTTTCTTAAAAACCTAACTTATACCAAAACTAACTTTTTCGAAAAAACCTAACTTATACCAAAACTAACTTTTTCTAAAAAACCTAACTTATACCAAAACTAACTTTTTCGAAAAAACCTAACTTATACCAAAACTAACTTTTTCTTAAAAACCTAACTTATACCAAAACTAACTTTTTCTTAAAAACCTAACTTATACCAAAACTAACTTTTTCTTAAAAACCTAACTTTTTCTTAAAAACCTAACTTTTTCTTAAAAATCTAACTTTTTCTTAAAAACCTAACTTATACCAAAACTAACTTTTTCGAAAAAACCTAACTTATACCAAAACTAACTTTTTCTAAAAAACCTAACTTATACCAAAACTAACTTTTTCTCAAAAACCTAACTTTTTCTTAAAAACCTAACTTTTTCTTAAAAATCTAACTTTTTCTAAAAAACCTAACTTATACCAAAACTAACTTTTTCGAAAAAACCTAACTTATACCAAAACTAACTTTTTCGAAAAAACCTAACTTATAAAAAAACTAACTTTTTCGAAAAAACCTAACTTATACCAAAACTCACTTTTTCTAAATAACCTAACTTTTTCTAAAAAACCTAACTTTTACCAAAACTAACTTTTTCTAAAAAACCTAACTTATACCAAAACTAACTTTTTCGAAAAAAACCTAACTTTTTCTTAAAAACCTAACTTATACCAAAACTAACTTTTTCGAAAAAACCTAACTTATACCAAAACTAACTTTTTCTAAAAAACCTAACTTATACCAAAACTAACTTTTTCGAAAAAACCTAACTTATACCAAAACTAACTTTTTCGAAAAAACTTAACTTATACCAAAACTAACTTTTTCTTAAAAACCTAACTTATACCAAAACTAACTTTTTCTTAAAAACCTAACTTTTTCTTGAAAACCTAACTTTTTCTTAAAAATCTAACTTTTTCTTAAAAACCTAACTTATACCAAAACTAACTTTTTCGAAAAAACCTAACTTATACCAAAACTAACTTTTTCGAAAAAACCTAACTTTTTCGAAAAAACCTAACTTTTACCAAAACTAACTTATTCTAAAAAACCTAACTTATACCAAAACTAACTTTTTCGAAAAAACCTAACTTATACCAAAACTAACTTTTTCTTAAAAACCTAACTTATACCAAAACTAACTTTTTCTTAAAAACCTAACTTTTTCTTAAAAACCTAATTTTTCTTAAAAATCTAACTTTTTCTTAAAAACCTAACTTATACCAAAACTAACATTTTCGAAAAAACCTAACTTATACCAAAACTAACTTTTTCGAAAAAACCTAACTTTTTCGAAAAAACCTAACTTTTTCGAAAAAACCTAACTTTTACCAAAACTAACTTTTTCGAAAAAACCTAACTTATACCAAAACTAACTTTTTCTAAAAAACCTAACTTTTTCGAAAAAACCTAACTTTTACCAAAACTAACTTTTTCTAAAAAACCTAACTTATACCAAAACTAACTTTTTCGAAAAAACCTAACTTATACCAAAACTAACTTTTTCGAAAAAACCTAACTTATACCAAAACTAACTTTTTCGAAAAAACCTAACTTATACCAAAACTAACTTTTTCGAAAAAACCTAACTTTTTCTTAAAAACCTAACTTATACCAAAACTTACTTTTTCTCAAAAACTTAACTTATACCAAAATTAACTTTTTCGAAAAAACCTAACTTTTACCAAAACTAACTTATTCTAAAAAACCTAACTTTTTCTCAAAAACCTAACTTATACCAAAATTAACTTTTTCTTAAAAACCTAACTTTTTCTTAAAAACCTAACTTATACCAAAACTAACTTTTTCGAAAAAACCTAACTTATGCCAAAACTAACTTTTTCGAAAAAACCTAATTTATACCAAAACTAACTTTTTCGAAAAAACCTAACTTATACCAAAACTAACTTTTTCTTAAAAACCTTACTTTTTCGAAAAAACCTAACTTATACCAAAACTAACTTTTTCGAAAAAACCTAACTTATACCAAAACTAACTTTTTCGAAAAAACCTAACTTTTTCGAAAAAACCTAACTTTTACCAAAACTAACTTTTTCGAAAAAACCTAACTTATACCAAAACTAACTTTTTCTAAAAAACCTAACTTATACCAAAACTAACTTTTTCGAAAAAACCTAACTTTTTCTTAAAAACCTAACTTGTTCTTAAAAATCTAACTTTTTCTAAAAAACCTAACTTATACCAAAACTAACTTTTTCGAAAAAACCTAACTTTTTCTTAAAAACCTAACTTTTTCTTAAAAATCTAACTTTTTCTTAAAAAACCTAACTTATACCAAAACTAACTTTTTCGAAAAAACCTAACTTATACCAAAACTAACTTTTTCGAAAAAACTTAACTTATACCAAAACTAACTTTTTCTTAAAAACCTAACTTATACCAAAACTAACTTTTTCATAAAAACCTAACTTATACCAAAACTAACTTTTTCGAAAAAACCTAACTTATACCAAAACTAACTTTTTCGAAAAAACCTAATTTATACCAAAATTAACTTTTTCTCAAAAACCTAACTTATACCAAAACTAACTTTTTCGAAAAAACCTAACTTATACCAAAACTAACTTTTTCATAAAAACCTAACTTATACCAAAACTAACTTTTTCGAAAAAACCTAACTTTTTCTTGAAAACCTAACTTATACCAAAACTAACTTTTTCGAAAAAACCTAACTTATACCAAAACTAACTTTTTCTTAAAAACCTAACTTTTTCTTGAAAACCTAACTTTTTCTTAAAAATCTAACTTTTTCTTAAAAACCTAACTTATACCAAAACTAACTTTTTCGAAAAAACCTAACTTATACCAAAACTAACTTTTTCGAAAAAACCTAACTTATACCAAAACTAACTTTTTCGAAAAAACTTAACTTATACCAAAACTAACTTTTTCTTAAAAACCTAACTTATACCAAAACTAACTTTTTCATAAAAACCTAACTTATACCAAAACTAACTTTTTCGAAAAAACCTAACTTATACCAAAACTAACTTTTTCGAAAAAACCTAATTTATACCAAAATTAACTTTTTCTCAAAAACCTAACTTATACCAAAACTAACTTTTTCGAAAAAACCTAACTTATACCAAAACTAACTTTTTCATAAAAACCTAACTTATACCAAAACTAACTTTTTCGAAAAAACCTAACTTTTTCTCAAAAACCTAACTTATACCAAAACTAACTTTTTCGAAAAAACTTAACTTATACCAAAACTAACTTTTTCATAAAAACCTAACTTATACCAAAACTAACTTTTTCTTAAAAACCTAACTTATACCAAAACTAACTTTTTCATAAAAACCTAACTTATACCAAAACTAACTTTTTCGAAAAAACCTAACTTATACCAAAACTAACTTTTTCGAAAAAACCTAATTTATACCAAAATTAACTTTTTCTCAAAAACCTAACTTATACCAAAACTAACTTTTTCGAAAAAACCTAACTTATACCAAAACTAACTTTTTCTTAAAAACCTAACTTTTTCTTGAAAACCTAACTTTTTCTTAAAAATCTAACTTTTTCTTAAAAACCTAACTTATACCAAAACTAACTTTTTCGAAAAAACCTAACTTATACCAAAACTAACTTTTTCGAAAAAACCTAACTTTTTCGAAAAAACCTAACTTTTACCAAAACTAACTTATTCTAAAAAACCTAGCTTTTTCTCAAAAACCTAACTTATACCAAAACTAACTTTTTCGAAAAAACCTAACTTATACCAAAACTAACTTTTTCTTAAAAACCTAACTTATACCAAAACTAACTTTTTCTTAAAAACCTAACTTTTTCTTAAAAACCTAACTTTTTCTTAAAAATCTAACTTTTTCTTAAAAACCTAACTTATACCAAAACTAACTTTTTCGAAAAAACCTAACTTATACCAAAACTAACTTTTTCGAAAAAACCTAACTTTTTCGAAAAAACCTAACTTTTTCGAAAAAACCTAACTTTTACCAAAACTAACTTTTTCGAAAAAACCTAACTTATACCAAAACTAACTTTTTCTAAAAAACCTAACTTTTTCGAAAAAACCTAACTTTTACCAAAACTAACTTTTTCTAAAAAACCTAACTTATACCAAAACTAACTTTTTCTAAAAAACCTAACTTATACCAAAACTAACTTTTTCGAAAAAACCTAACTTATACCAAAACTAACTTTTTCGAAAAAACCTAACTTTTACCAAAACTAACTTATTCTAAAAAACCTAACTTTTTCTCAAAAACCTAACTTATACCAAAACTAACTTTTTCTTAAAAACCTAACTTATACCAAAACTAACTTTTTCTTAAAAACCTAACTTTTTCTTAAAAACCTAACTTTTTCTTAAAAATCTAACTTTTTCTTAAAAACCTAACTTATACCAAAACTAACTTTTTCGAAAAAACCTAACTTATACCAAAACTAACTTTTTCGAAAAAACCTCACTTTTTCGAAAAAACCTAACTTTTACCAAAACTAACTTTTTCGAAAAAACCTAACTTATACCAAAACTAACTTTTTCTAAAAAACCTAACTTATACCAAAACTAACTTTTTCGAAAAAACCTAACTTTTTCTTAAAAACCTAACTTGTTCTTAAAAATCTAACTTTTTCTAAAAAACCTAACTTATACCAAAACTAACTTTTTCGAAAAAACCTAACTTATACCAAAACTAACTTTTTCTAAAAAACCTAACTTATACCAAAACTAACTTTTTCTTAAAAACCTAACTTTTTCTTAAAAACCTAACTTTTTCTTAAAAATCTAACTTTTTCTAAAAAACCTAACTTATACCAAAACTAACTTTTTCGAAAAAACCTAACTTATACCAAAACTAACTTTTTCGAAAAAACTTAACTTATACCAAAACTAACTTTTTCTTAAAAACCTAACTTATACCAAAACTAACTTTTTCATAAAAACCTAACTTATACCAAAACTAACTTTTTCGAAAAAACCTAACTTATACCAAAACTAACTTTTTCGAAAAAACCTAATTTATACCAAAATTAACTTTTTCTCAAAAACCTAACTTATACCAAAACTAACTTTTTCGAAAAAACCTAACTTATACCAAAACTAACTTTTTCATAAAAACCTAACTTATACCAAAACTAACTTTTTCGAAAAAACCTAACTTTTTCTTGAAAACCTAACTTATACCAAAACTAACTTTTTCGAAAAAACCTTACTTATACCAAAACTAACTTTTTCTTAAAAACCTAACTTTTTCTTGAAAACCTAACTTTTTCTTAAAAATCTAACTTTTTCTTAAAAACCTAACTTATACCAAAACTAACTTTTTCGAAAAAACCTAACTTATACCAAAACTAACTTTTTCGAAAAAACCTAACTTATACCAAAACTAACTTTTTCGAAAAAACTTAACTTATACCAAAACTAACTTTTTCTTAAAAACCTAACTTATACCAAAACTAACTTTTTCATAAAAACCTAACTTATACCAAAACTAACTTTTTCGAAAAAACCTAACTTATACCAAAACTAACTTTTTCGAAAAAACCTAATTTATACCAAAATTAACTTTTTCTCAAAAACCTAACTTATACCAAAACTAACTTTTTCGAAAAAACCTAACTTATACCAAAACTAACTTTTTCATAAAAACCTAACTTATACCAAAACTAACTTTTTCGAAAAAACCTAACTTTTTCTTGAAAACCTAACTTATACCAAAACTAACTTTTTCGAAAAAACCTAACTTATACCAAAACTAACTTTTTCTTAAAAACCTAACTTTTTCTTGAAAACCTAACTTTTTCTTAAAAATCTAACTTTTTATTAAAAACCTAACTTATACCAAAACTAACTTTTTCGAAAAAACCTAACTTATACCAAAACTAACTTTTTCGAAAAAACCTAACTTTTTCGAAAAAACCTAACTTTTACCAAAACTAACTTATTCTAAAAAACCTAACTTTTTCTCAAAAACCTAACTTATACCAAAACTAACTTTTTCGAAAAAACCTAACTTATACCAAAACTAACTTTTTCTTAAAAACCTAACTTATACCAAAACTAACTTTTTCTTAAAAACCTAACTTTTTCTTAAAAACCTAACTTTTTCTTAAAAATCTAACTTTTTCTTAAAAACCTAACTTATACCAAAACTAACTTTTTCGAAAAAACCTAACTTATACCAAAACTAACTTTTTCGAAAAAACCTAACTTTTTCGAAAAAACCTAACTTTTACCAAAACTAACTTATTCTAAAAAACCTAACTTTTTCTCAAAAACCTAACTTATACCAAAACTAACTTTTTCGAAAAAACCTAACTTTTACCAAAACTAACTTATTCTAAAAAACCTAACTTTTTCTCAAAAACCTAACTTATACCAAAACTAACTTTTTCGAAAAAACCTAACTTATACCAAAACTAACTTTTTCTTAAAAACCTAACTTATACCAAAACTAACTTTTTCTTAAAAACCTAACTTTTTCTTAAAAACCTAACTTTTTCTTAAAAATCTAACTTTTTCTTAAAAACCTAACTTATACCAAAACTAACTTTTTCGAAAAAACCTAACTTTTACCAAAACTAACTTTTTCGAAAAAACCTAACTTATACCAAAACTAACTTTTTCTAAAAAACCTAACTTTTTCGAAAAAACCTAACTTTTACCAAAACTAACTTTTTCTAAAAAACCTAACTTATACCAAAACTAACTTTTTCTAAAAAACCTAACTTATACCAAAACTAACTTTTTCGAAAAAACCTAGCTTATACCAAAACTAACTTTTTCTTAAAAACCTTACTTTTTCGAAAAAACCTAACTTATACCAAAACTAACTTTTTCTAAAAAACCTAACTTATACCAAAACTAACTTTTTCTCAAAAACCAAACTTATACCAAAACTAACTTTTTCGAAAAAACTTAACTTATACCAAAACTAACTTTTTCTTAAAAACCTAACTTATACCAAAACTCACTTTTTCTAAATAACCTAACTTTTTCTAAAAAACCTAACTTTTACCAAAACTAACTTTTTCTAAAAAACCTAACTTATACCAAAACTAACTTTTTCTCGAAAACCTAACTTATACCAAAACTAACTTTTTCGAAAAAACCTAACTTATAAAAAAACTAACTTTTTCGAAAAAACCTAACTTATACCAAAACTCACTTTTTCTAAATAACCTAACTTTTTCTAAAAAACCTAACTTTTAACAAAACTAACTTTTTCTAAAAAACCTAACTTATACCAAAACTAACTTTTTCTAAAAAACCTAACTTTTTCTTAAAAACCTAACTTTTAACAAAACTAACTTTTTCGAAAAAACCTAATTTATACCAAAACTAACTTTTTCGAAAAAACTTAACTTATACCAAAACTAACTTTTTCTTAAAAACCTAACTTATACCAAAACTCACTTTTTCTAAATAACCTAACTTTTTCTAAAAAACCTAACTTTTAACAAAACTAACTTTTTCTAAAAAACCTAACTTTTAACAAAACTAACTTTTTCTAAAAAACCTAACTTATACCAAAACTAACTTTTTCTAAAAAACCTAACTTTTTCTTAAAAACCTAACTTATACCAAAACTAACTTTTTCGAAAAAACCTAACTTATACCAAAACTAACTTTTTCTAAAAAACCTAACTTATACCAAAACTGACTTTTTCGAAAAAACCTAACTTATACCAAAACTAACTTTTTCGAAAAAACCTAACTTATACCAAAACTAACTTTTTCTTAAAAACCTAACTTATACCAAAACTAACTTTTTCGAAAAAACCTAACTTATACCAAAACTAACTTTTTCGAAAAAACCTAACTTATACCAAAACTAACTTTTTCGAAAAAGCCTAACTTTTTCGAAAAAACCTAACTTTTTCGAAAAAACCTAACTTTTACCAAAACTAACTTTTTCGAAAAAACCTTACTTATACCAAAACTAACTTTTTCGAAAAAACCTAACTTATACCAAAACTAACTTTTTCGAAAAAACCTAACTTATACCAAAACTAACTTTTTCGAAAAAACCTAACTTATACCAAAACTAACTTTTTCTAAAAAACCTAACTTATACCAAAACTAACTTTTTCGAAAAAACCTAACTTATACCAAAACTAACTTTTTCGAAAAAACCTAACTTATACCAAAACTAACTTTTTCTAAAAAACCTAACTTATACCAAAACTAACTTTTTCGAAAAAACCTAACTTATACCAAAACTAACTTTTTCGAAAAAACCTAACTTATACCAAAACTAACTTTTTCGAAAAAACCTAACTTTTTCGAAAAAACCTAACTTTTTCGAAAAAACCTAACTTTTACCAAAACTAACTTTTTCGAAAAAACCTTACTTATACCAAAACTAACTTTTTCGAAAAAACCTAACTTTTTCTTAAAAACCTAACTTTTTCTTAAAAATCTAACTTTTTCTAAAAAACCTAACTTATACCAAAACTAACTTTTTCGAAAAAACCTTACTTATACCAAAACTAACTTTTTCTAAAAAACCTAACTTATACCAAAACTAACTTTTTCGAAAAAACCTAACTTATACCAAAACTAACTTTTTCGAAAAAACCTAACTTATACCAAAACTAACTTTTTCTTAAAAACCTAACTTATACCAAAACTAACTTTTTCTTAAAAACCTAACTTTTTCTTAAAAACCTAACTTTTTCTTAAAAATCTAACTTTTTCTTAAAAACCTAACTTATACCAAAACTAACTTTTTCGAAAAAACCTAACTTATACCAAAACTAACTTTTTCGAAAAAACCTAACTTTTTCGAAAAAACCTAACTTTTACCAAAACTAACTTATTCTAAAAAACCTAACTTTTTCTCAAAAACCTAACTTATACCAAAACTAACTTTTTCGAAAAAACCTAACTTATACCAAAACTAACTTTTTCTTAAAAACCTAACTTATACCAAAACTAACTTTTTCTTAAAAACCTAACTTTTTCTTAAAAACCTAACTTTTTCTTAAAAATCTAACTTTTTCTTAAAAACCTAACTTATACCAAAACTAACTTTTTCGAAAAAACCTAACTTATACCAAAACTAACTTTTTCGAAAAAACCTAACTTTTTCGAAAAAACCTAACTTTTTCGAAAAAACCTAACTTTTACCAAAACTAACTTTTTCGAAAAAACCTAACTTATACCAAAACTAACTTTTTCTAAAAAACCTAACTTTTTCGAAAAAACCTAACTTTTACCAAAACTAACTTTTTCTAAAAAACCTAACTTATACCAAAACTAACTTTTTTGAAAAAACCTAACTTATACCAAAACTAACTTTTTCGAAAAAACCTAACTTATACCAAAACTAACTTTTTCGAAAAAACCTAACTTTTTCTTAAAAACCTAACTTATACCAAAACTTACTTTTTCTCAAAAACTTAACTTATACCAAAATTAACTTTTTCGAAAAAACCTAACTTTTACCAAAACTAACTTATTCTAAAAAACCAAACTTTTTCTCAAAAACCTAACTTATACCAAAATTAACTTTTTCTTAAAAACCTAACTTTTTCTTAAAAACCTAACTTATACCAAAACTAACTTTTTCTTAAAAACCTTACTTTTTCTCAAAAACCTAACTTATACCAAAACTAACTTTTTCTTAAAAACCTAACTTATACCAAAACTAACTTTTTCGAAAAAACCTAACTTATACCAAAACTAACTTTTTCGAAAAAACCTAATTTATACCAAAACTAACTTTTTCGAAAAAACCTAACTTATACCAAAACTAACTTTTTCTTAAAAACCTAACTTTTTCGAAAAAACCTAACTTATACCAAAACTAACTTTTTCTAAAAAACCTAACTTTTTCATAAAAAAATAACTTATACCAAAACTTACTTTTTCTAAAAAACCTAACTTATACCAAAACTAACTTTTTCTAAAAAACCTAACTTATACCAAAACTAACTTTTTCGAAAAAACCTAACTTATACCAAAACTAACTTTTTCATAAAAACCTAACTTATACCAAAACTAACTTTTTCTTAAAAACCTAACTTATACCAAAACTAACTTTTTCGAAAAAACCTAACTTTTTCGAAAAAACCTAACTTTTACCAAAACTAACTTTTTCGAAAAAACCTAACTTTTTCATAAAAACCTAACTTATACCAAAACTAACTTTTTCGAAAAAACCTAACTTTTTCCCAAAAACCTAACTTTTACCAAAACTAACTTTTTCGAAAAAACCTAACTTATACCAAAACTAACTTTTTCGAAAAAACCTAACTTATACCAAAACTAACTTTTTCTAAAAAACCTAACTTATACCAAAACTAACTTTTTCTTAAAAACCTAACTTATACCAAAACTAACTTTTTCTAAAAAACCTAACTTATACCAAAACTAACTTTTTCGAAAAAACCTAATTTATACCAAAACTAACTTTTTCTTAAAAACCTAACTTATACCAAAACTAACTTTTTCGAAAAAACCTAACTTATACCAAAACTAACTTTTTCTAAAAAACCTAACTTATACCAAAACTAACTTTTTCTAAAAAACCTAACTTATACCAAAACTAACTTTTTCGAAAAAACCTAATTTATACCAAAACTAACTTTTTCGAAAAAACCTAACTTATACCAAAACTAACTTTTTCTCAAAAACCTAACTTATACCAAAACTAACTTTTTCGAAAAAACCTAACTTATACCAAAACTAACTTTTTCATAAAAACCTAACTTATACCAAAACTAACTTTTTCGAAAAAACCTAACTTATACCAAAACTAACTTTTTCTCAAAAACCTAACTTATACCAAAACTAACTTTTTCGAAAAAACCTAACTTTTTCATAAAAACCTAACTTATACCAAAACTAACTTTTTCGAAAAAACCTAACTTTTTCTCAAAAACCTAACTTTTACCAAAACTAACTTTTTCTTAAAAACCTAACTTATACCAAAACTAACTTTTTCGAAAAAACCTAACTTATACCAAAACTAACTTTTTCGAAAAAACCTAACTTATACCAAAACTAACTTTTTCTAAAAAACCTAACTTATACCAAAACTAATTTTTTTTAAAAACCTAACTTATACCAAAACTAACTTTTTCTAAAAAACCTAACTTATACCAAAACTAACTTTTTCGAAAAAACCTAACTTTTTCATAAAAACCTAACTTATACCAAAACTAACTTTTTCGAAAAAACCTAACTTTTTCTCAAAAACCTAACTTTTACCAAAACTAACTTTTTCTTAAAAACCTAACTTATACCAAAACTAACTTTTTCGAAAAAACCTAACTTTTACCAAAACTAACTTTTTCGAAAAAACCTAACTTATACCAAAACTAACTTTTTCTAAAAAACCTAACTTATACCAAAACTAATTTTTTTTTAAAAACCTAACTTATACCAAAACTAACTTTTTCTAAAAAACCTAACTTTTTCGAAAAAACCTAACTTTTACCAAAACTAACTTTTTCTTAAAAACCTAACTTATACCAAAACTAACTTTTTTAAAAAACCTAACTTTTTCGAAAAAACCTAACTTATACCAAAACTAACTTTTTCGAAAAAACCTAATTTATACCAAAACTAACTTTTTCGAAAAAACCTAACTTATACCAAAACTAACTTTTTCTTAAAAACCTAACTTATACCAAAACTAACTTTTTCGAAAAAACCTAACTTATACCAAAACTAACTTTTTCGAAAAAACCTAATTTATACCAAAACTAACTTTTTCTTAAAAACCTTACTTTTTCTCAAAAACCTAACTTATACCAAAACTAGCTTTTTCTTAAAAACCTAACTTTTTCTTAAAAACCTAACTTATACCAAAACTAACTTTTTCTAAAAAACCTAACTTATACCAAAACTAACTTTTTCTAAAAAACCTAACTTATACCAAAACTAACTTTTTCGAAAAAACCTAACTTATACCAAAACTAACTTTTTCGAAAAAACCTAACTTATACCAAAACTAACTTTTTCTTAAAAACCTAACTTATACCAAAACTAACTTTTTCTTAAAAACCTAACTTTTTCTTAAAAACCTAACTTTTTCTTAAAAATCTAACTTTTTCTTAAAAACCTAACTTATACCAAAACTAACTTTTTCGAAAAAACCTAACTTATACCAAAACTAACTTTTTCGAAAAAACCTAACTTTTTCGAAAAAACCTAACTTTTTCGAAAAAACCTAACTTTTACCAAAACTAACTTTTTCGAAAAAACCTAACTTATACCAAAACTAACTTTTTCTAAAAAACCTAACTTATACCAAAACTAACTTTTTCGAAAAAACCTAACTTATACCAAAACTAACTTTTTCGAAAAAACTTAACTTATACCAAAACTAACTTTTTCTTAAAAACCTAACTTATACCAAAACTAACTTTTTCTTAAAAACCTAACTTTTTCTTAAAAACCTAACTTTTTCTTAAAATTCTAACTTTTTCTTAAAAACCTAACTTATACCAAAACTAACTTTTTCGAAAAAACCTAACTTATACCAAAACTAACTTTTTCGAAAAAACCTAACTTATACCAAAACTAACTTTTTCTCAAAAACCTAACTTATACCAAAACTAACTTTTTCGAAAAAACCTAACTTATACCAAAACTAACTTTTTCTTAAAAACCTAACTTATACCAAAACTAACTTTTTCTTAAAAACCTAACTTTTTCTTAAAAACCTAACTTTTTCTTAAAAATCTAACTTTTTCTTAAAAACCTAACTTATACCAAAACTAACTTTTTCGAAAAAACCTAACTTATACCAAAACTAACTTTTTCGAAAAATCCTAACTTTTTCGAAAAAACCTAACTTTTTCGAAAAAACCTAACTTTTACCAAAACTAACTTTTTCGAAAAAACCTAACTTATACCAAAACTAACTTTTTCTAAAAAACCTAACTTTTTCGAAAAAACCTAACTTTTACCAAAACTAACTTTTTCTAAAAAACCTAACTTATACCAAAACTAACTTTTTCGAAAAAACCTAACTTATACCAAAACTAACTTTTTCGAAAAAACCTAACTTATACCAAAACTAACTTTTTCGAAAAAACCTAACTTTTTCTTAAAAACCTAACTTAACCAAAACTTACTTTTTCTCAAAAACTTAACTTATACCAAAATTAACTTTTTCGAAAAAACCTAACTTTTACCAAAACTAACTTTTTCTTAAAAACCTAACTTTTTCTTAAAAACCTAACTTATACCAAAACTAACTTTTTCTTAAAAACCTAACTTTTTCTTAAAAACCTAACTTATACCAAAACTAACTTTTTCGAAAAAACCTAACTTATACCAAAACTAACTTTTTCGAAAAAACCTAATTTATACCAAAACTAACTTTTTCGAAAAAACCTAACTTATACCAAAACTAACTTTTTCTTAAAAACCTAACTTTTTCGAAAAAACCTAACTTATACCAAAACTAACTTTTTCTAAAAAACCTAACTTTTTCATAAAAAAATAACTTATACCAAAACTAACTTTTTCGAAAAAACCTAACTTATATTAAAACTAACTTTTTCTCAAAAACCTAACTTATACCAAAACTAACTTTTTCGAAAAAACCTAACTTATACCAAAACTAACTTTTTCTTAAAAACCTAACTTATACCAAAACTAACTTTTTCGAAAAAACCTAACTTATACCAAAACTAACTTTTTCGAAAAAACCTTACTTTTTCGAAAAAACCTAACTTTTACCAAAACTATCTTTTTCGAAAAAACCTAACTTTTTCATAAAAACCTAACTTATACCAAAACTAACTTTTTCGAAAAATCCTAACTTTTTCTCAAAAACCTAACTTTTACCAAAACTAACTTTTTCTTAAAAACCTAACTTATACCAAAACTAACTTTTTCGAAAAAACCTAACTTATACCAAAACTAACTTTTTCTAAAAAACCTAACTTATACCAAAACTAACTTTTTCTAAAAAACCTAACTTATACCAAAACTAACTTTTTCGAAAAAACCTAACTTATACCAAAACTAACTTTTTCATAAAAACCTAACTTATACCAAAACTAACTTTTTCTTAAAAACCTAACTTATACCAAAACTAACTTTTTCGAAAAAACCTAACTTATACCAAAACTAACTTTTTCGAAAAAACCTAACTTTTTCGAAAAAACCTAACTTTTACCAAAACTAACTTTTTCGAAAAAACCTAACTTTTTCATAAAAACCTAACTTATACCAAAACTAACTTTTTCGAAAAAACCTAACTTATACCAAAACTAACTTTTTCTAAAAAACCTAACTTATACCAAAACTAACTTTTTCTAAAAAACCTAACTTATACCAAAACTAACTTTTTCTAAAAAACCTAACTTATACCAAAACTAACTTTTTCGAAAAAACCTAATTTATACCAAAACTAACTTTTTCGAAAAAACCTAACTTATACCAAAACTAACTTTTTCTCAAAAACCTAACTTATACCAAAACTAACTTTTTCGAAAAAACCTAACTTATACCAAAACTAACTTTTTCATAAAAACCTAACTTATACCAAAACTAACTTTTTCGAAAAAACCTAACTTATACCAAAACTAACTTTTTCGAAAAAACCTAACTTATACCAAAACTAACTTTTTCTAAAAAACCTAACTTATACCAAAACTAACTTTTTCGAAAAAACCTAACTTATACCAAAACTAACTTTTTCATAAAAACCTAACTTATACCAAAACTAACTTTTTCTTAAAAACCTAACTTATACCAAAACTAACTTTTTCGAAAAAACCTAACTTATACCAAAACTAACTTTTTCGAAAAAACCTAACTTTTTCGAAAAAACCTAACTTTTACCAAAACTAACTTTTTCGAAAAAACCTAACTTTTTCATAAAAACCTAACTTATACCAAAACTAACTTTTTCGAAAAAACCTAACTTATACCAAAACTAACTTTTTCTAAAAAACCTAACTTATACCAAAACTAACTTTTTCTAAAAAACCTAACTTATACCAAAACTAACTTTTTCTAAAAAACCTAACTTATACCAAAACTAACTTTTTCGAAAAAACCTAATTTATACCAAAACTAACTTTTTCGAAAAAACCTAACTTATAACAAAACTAACTTTTTCTCAAAAACCTAACTTATACCAAAACTAACTTTTTCGAAAAAACCTAACTTATACCAAAACTAACTTTTTCATAAAAACCTAACTTATACCAAAACTAACTTTTTCGAAAAAACCTAACTTATACCAAAACTAACTTTTTCTAAAAAACCTAACTTATACCAAAACTAACTTTTTCTAAAAAACCTAACTTATACCAAAACTAACTTTTTCTAAAAAACCTAACTTATACCAAAACTAACTTTTTCGAAAAAACCTAATTTATACCAAAACTAACTTTTTCGAAAAAACCTAACTTATACCAAAACTAACTTTTTCTCAAAAACCTAACTTATACCAAAACTAACTTTTTCGAAAAAACCTAACTTATACCAAAACTAACTTTTTCATAAAAACCTAACTTATACCAAAACTAACTTTTTCGAAAAAACCTAACTTATACCAAAACTAACTTTTTCTAAAAAACCTAACTTATACCAAAACTAACTTTTTCTAAAAAACCTAACTTATACCAAAACTAACTTTTTCTAAAAAACCTAACTTATACCAAAACTAACTTTTTCGAAAAAACCTAATTTATACCAAAACTAACTTTTTCTAAAAAACCTAACTTATACCAAAACTAACTTTTTCTAAAAAACCTAACTTATACCAAAACTAACTTTTTCGAAAAAACCTAATTTATACCAAAACTAACTTTTTCGAAAAAACCTAACTTATACCAAAACTAACTTTTTCTCAAAAACCTAACTTATACCAAAACTAACTTTTTCGAAAAAACCTAACTTATACCAAAACTAACTTTTTCATAAAAACCTAACTTATACCAAAACTAACTTTTTCGAAAAAACCTAACTTATACCAAAACTAACTTTTTCGAAAAAACCTAATTTATACCAAAACTAACTTTTTCGAAAAAACCTAACTTATACCAAAACTAACTTTTTCTCAAAAACCTAACTTATACCAAAACTAACTTTTTCGAAAAAACCTAACTTTTTCATAAAAACCTAACTTATACCAAAACTAACTTTTTCGAAAAAACCTAACTTTTTCTCAAAAACCTAACTTTTACCAAAACTAACTTTTTCTTAAAAACCTAACTTATACCAAAACTAACTTTTTCGAAAAAACCTAACTTATACCAAAACTAACTTTTTCGAAAAAACCTAACTTATACCAAAACTAACTTTTTCTAAAAAACCTAACTTATACCAAAACTAATTTTTTTTAAAAACCTAACTTATACCAAAACTAACTTTTTCTAAAAAACCTAACTTATACCAAAACTAACTTTTTCGAAAAAACCTAACTTTTTCATAAAAACCTAACTTATACCAAAACTAACTTTTTCGAAAAAACCTAACTTTTTCTCAAAAACCTAACTTTTACCAAAACTAACTTTTTCTTAAAAACCTAACTTATACCAAAACTAACTTTTTCGAAAAAACCTAACTTATACCAAAACTAACTTTTTCGAAAAAACCTAACTTATACCAAAACTAACTTTTTCTAAAAAACCTAACTTATACCAAAACTAATTTTTTTTTAAAAACCTAACTTATACCAAAACTAACTTTTTCTAAAAAACCTAACTTTTTCGAAAAAACCTAACTTTTACCAAAACTAACTTTTTCTTAAAAACCTAACTTATACCAAAACTAACTTTTTCTAAAAAACCTAACTTTTTCGAAAAAACCTAACTTATACCAAAACTAACTTTTTCGAAAAAACCTAATTTATACCAAAACTAACTTTTTCGAAAAAACCTAACTTATACCAAAACTAACTTTTTCTTAAAAACCTAACTTATACCAAAACTAACTTTTTCGAAAAAACCTAACTTATACCAAAACTAACTTTTTCGAAAAAACCTAATTTATACCAAAACTAACTTTTTCGAAAAAACCTAACTTATACCAAAACTAACTTTTTCTCAAAAACCTAACTTATACCAAAACTAACTTTTTCGAAAAAACCTAACTTTTTCATAAAAACCTAACTTTTACCAAAACTAACTTTTTCTAAAAAACCTAACTTTTACCAAAACTAACTTATTCTAAAAAACCTAACTTTTTCTCAAAAACCTAACTTTTACCAAAACTAACTTTTTCGAAAAAACCTAACTTTTTCTTAAAAACCTAACTTTTTCGAAAAAACCTAACTTATACCAAAACTAACTTTTTCGACAAAACCTAACTTATACCAAAACTAACTTTTTCTTAAAAACCTAACTTATACCAAAACTAACTTTTTCTCAAAAACCTAACTTATACCAAAACTAACTTTTTCGAAAAAACCTAACTTTTTCTTAAAAACCTAACTTTTTCGAAAAAACCTAACTTTTACCAAAACTAACTTTTTCGAAAAAACCTAACTTATACCAAAACTAACTTTTTCTAAAAAACCTTACTTTTTCGAAAAAACCTAACTTTTACCAAAACTAACTTTTTCGAAAAAACCTAACTTTTTCATAAAAACCTAACTTATACCAAAACTAACTTTTTCTTAAAAACCTAACTTTTACCAAAACTAACTTTTTCGAAAAAACCTAACTTTTTCATAAAAACCTAACTTATACCAAAATTAACTTTTTCGAAAAAACCTAACTTTTACCAAAACTAACTTATTCTAAAAAACCTAACTTTTTCTCAAAAACCTAACTTATACCAAAATTAACTTTTTCTTAAAAACCTAACTTTTTCTTAAAAACCTAACTTATACCAAAACTAACTTTTTCTAAAAAACCTAACTTTTTCTAAAAAACCTAACTTATACCAAAACTAACTTTTTCTAAAAAACCTAACTTATACCAAAACTAACTTTTTCGAAAAAACCTAACTTATACCAAAACTAACTTTTTCTTAAAAACCTAACTTATACCAAAACTAACTTTTTCTTAAAAACCTAACTTTTTCGAAAAAACCTAACTTTTTCGAAAAAACCTTACTTTTACCAAAACTAACTTTTTCGAAAAAACCTAACTTATAAAAAAACTAACTTTTTCTCAAAAACCTAACTTATACCAAAAATAACTTTTTCTTAAAAACCTAACTTTTTCTAAAAAAAATAACTTATACCAAAACTAACTTTTTCGAAAAAACCTAACTCATACCAAAACTAACTTTTTCGAAAAAACTTAACTTATAAAAAAACTAACTTTTTCGAAAAAACCTAACTTATACCAAAACTAACTTTTTCGAAAACACCTAACTTATACCAAAACTAACTTTTTCTAAAAAACCTTACTTTTTCGAAAAAACCTAACTTATACCAAAACTAACTTTTTCGAAAAAACCTAACTTATACCAAAACTAACTTTTTCTAAAAAACCTAACTTATACCAAAACTAACTTTTTCTAAAAAACCTAATTTATACCAAAACTAACTTTTTCGAAAAAACCTAACTTATACCAAAACTAACTTTTTCTAAAAAACATAACTTATACCAAAACTAACTTTTTCTCAAAAACCTAACTTTTTCGAAAAAACCAAACTTTTACCAAAACTAACTTGTTCTAAAAAACCTAACTTATACCAAAACTAACTTTTTCGAAAAAACCTAACTTATACCAAAACTAGCTTTTTCTAAAAAACATAACTTATACCAAAACTAACTTTTTCTCAAAAACCTATTTTTTTCGAAAAAACCTAACTTTTTCGAAAAAACCTAACTTTTACCAAAACTAACTTTTTCTAAAAAACCTAACTTTTTCGAAAAAACTTAACTTATACCAAAACTAACTTTTTCGAAAAAACCTAACTTTTTCTTAAAAACCTAACTTATACCAAAACTAACTTTTTCGAAAAAACCTAACTTTTTCGAAAAAACCTAACTTTTACCAAAACTAAATTTTTCTAAAAAACCTAACTTTTTCGAAAAAACCTAACTCATACCAAAACTAACTTTTTCGAAAAAACCTAACTTATACCAAAACTAACTTTTTCTAAAAAACCTAACTTATACCAAAACTAACTTTTTCTAAAAAACCTAATTTATACCAAAACTAACTTTTTCGAAAAAACCTAACTTATACCAAAACTAACTTTTTCTAAAAAACATAACTTATACCAAAACTAACTTTTTCTAAAAAACCTAACTTTTTCGAAAAAACCTAACTTTTACCAAAACTAACTTTTTCTAAAAAACCTAACTTATACCAAAACTAACTTTTTCGAAAAAACCTAACTTATACCAAAACTAGCTTTTTCTAAAAAACATAACTTATACCAAAACTACCTTTTTCTAAAAAACCTAATTTTTTCGAAAAAACCTAACTTTTTCGAAAAAACCTAACTTTTACCAAAACTAACTTTTTCTAAAAAACCTAACTTTTTCGAAAAAACCTAACTTATACCAAAACTAACTTTTTCTTAAAAACCTAACTTATACCAAAACTAACTTTTTCTCAAAAACCTAACTTATACCAAAACTAACTTTTTCGAAAAAACCTAACTTATACCAAAACTAGCTTTTTCTAAAAAACATAACTTATACCAAAATTAACTTTTTCTCAAAAACCTAATTTTTTCGAAAAAACCTAACTTTTTCGAAAAAACCTAACTTTTTCGAAAAAACCTAACTTACACCAAAACTACCTTTTTCTAAAAAACCTAACTTTTTCGAAAAAACCTAACTTTTTCGAAAAAACCTAACTTTTACCAAAACTAACTTTTTCTTAAAAACCTAACTTTGTCTTAAAAACCTAACTTATACCAAAACTAACTTTTTCTAACAAACCTAACTTATACCAAAACTAACTTTTTCTAAAAAACCTAATTTATACCAAAACTAACTTTTTCGAAAAAACCTACCTTATACCAAAACTAACTTTTTCTAAAAAACCTAACTTTTTCGAAAAAACCTAACTTATACCAAAACTAACTTTTTCGAAAAAACCTAACTTATAACAAAACTAACTTTTTCGAAAAAACCTAACTTTTACCAAAACTAACTTTTTCTCAAAAACCTAACTTATACCAAAACTAACTTTTTCGAAAAAACCTAACTTATACCAAAACTAACTTTTTCTAAAAAACCTTACTTATACCAAAACTAACTTTTTCTAAAAAACCTAACTTATACCAAAACTAACTTTTTCGAAAACACCTAACTTATACCAAAACTAACTTTTTCTAAAAAACCTTACTTTTTCGAAAAAACCTAACTTATACCAAAACTAACTTTTTCGAAAAAACCTAACTTATACCAAAACTAACTTTTTCTAAAAAACCTAACTTATACCAAAACTAACTTTTTCTAAAAAACCTAATTTATACCAAAACTAACTTTTTCGAAAAAACCTAACTTATACCAAAACTAACTTTTTCTAAAAAACATAACTTATACCAAAACTAACTTTTTCTCAAAAACCTAACTTTTTCGAAAAAACCAAACTTTTACCAAAACTAACTTGTTCTAAAAAACCTAACTTATACCAAAACTAACTTTTTCGAAAAAACCTAACTTATACCAAAACTAGCTTTTTCTAAAAAACATAACTTATACCAAAACTAACTTTTTCTCAAAAACCTATTTTTTTCGAAAAAACCTAACTTTTTCGAAAAAACCTAACTTTTACCAAAACTAACTTTTTCTAAAAAACCTAACTTTTTCGAAAAAACCTAATTTATACCAAAACTAACTTTTTCGAAAAAACCTAACTTTTTCTTAAAAACCTAACTTATACCAAAACTAACTTTTTCGAAAAAACCTAACTTTTTCGAAAAAACCTAACTTTTACCAAAACTAAATTTTTCTAAAAAACCTAACTTTTTCGAAAAAACCTAACTCATACCAAAACTAACTTTTTCGAAAAAACCTAACTTATACCAAAACTAACTTTTTCGAAAAAACCTAACTTTTTCGAAAAAACCTAACTTTTACCAAAACTAACTTTTTCTAAAAAACCTAACTTTTTCGAAAAAACCTAACTTATACCAAAACTAACTTTTTCGAAAAAACCTAACTTATACCAAAACTAACTTTTTCGAAAAAACCTAACTTATACCAAAACTAACTTTTTCGAAAAAACCTCATTTATACCAAAACTAACTTTTTCTTAAAAACCTAACTTATACCAAAACTAACTTTTTCGAAAAAACCTAACTTATACCAAAACTAACTTTTTCTAAAAAACCTAACTTATACCAAAACTAACTTTTTCTCAGAAACCTAACTTATACCAAAACTAACTTTTTCGAAAAAACCTAACTTACACCAAAACTAACTTTTTCGAAAAAACCTAACTTATACCAAAACTAACTTTTTCTAAAAAACCTAACTTTTTCGAAAAAACCTAACTTATACCAAAACTAACTTTTTCGAAAAAACCTAACTTATACCAAAACTAACTTTTTCTAAAAAACCTAACTTATACGAAAACTAACTTTTTCTAAAAAACCTAATTTATACCAAAACTAACTTGTTCTAAAAAACCTAACTTATACCAAAACTAACTTTTTCTAAAAAACATAACTTATACCAAAACTAACTTTTTCTCAAAAACCTAACTTTTTCGAAAAAACCTAACTTTTACCAAAACTAACTTGTTCTAAAAAACCTAACTTATACCAAAACTAACTTTTTCGAAAAAACCTAACTTATACCAAAACTAGCTTTTTCTAAAAAACATAACTTATACCAAAACTAACTTTTTCTCAAAAACCTATTTTTTTCGAAAAAACCTAACTTTTTCGAAAAAACCTAACTTTTACCAAAACTAACTTTTTCTAAAAAACCTAACTTTTTCGAAAAAACTTAACTTATACCAAAACTAACTTTTTCGAAAAAACCTAACTTTTTCTTAAAAACCTAACTTATACCAAAACTAACTTTTTCGAACAAACCTAACTTTTGCGAAAAAACCTAACTTTTACCAAAACTAACTTTTTCTAAAAAACCTAACTTTTTCGAAAAAACCTAACTTATACCAAAACTAACTTTTTCGAAAAAACCTAACTTATACCAAAACTAACTTTTTCGAAAAAACCTAACTTTTACCAAAACTTACTTTTACCAAAACTAACTTTTTCTAAAAAACCTAACTTTTTCGAAAAAACCTAACTTATACCAAAACTAACTTTTTCTAAAAAACCTAACTTATACCAAAACTAACTTTTTCGAAAAAACCTAACTTATACCAAAACTAACTTTTTCTTAAAAACCTAACTTTTTCTTAAAAACCTATCTTATACCAAAACTAACTTTTTCGAAAAAACCTAACTTTTTCTTAAAAACCTAACTTATACCAAAACTAACTTTTTCGAAAAAACCTAACTTTTTCGAAAAAACCTAACTTTTACCAAAACTAACTTTTTCTAAAAAACCTAACTTTTTCGAAAAAACCTAACTTTTACAAAAACTAACTTTTTCTAAAAAACCTAACTTATACCACAACTAACTTTTTCGAAAAAACCTAACTTTTAGCAAAACTAACTTATTCTAAAAAACCTTACTTTTTCTCAAAAACCTAACTTATACCAAAACTAACTTTTTCTTAAAAACCTAACTTTTTCTAAAAAACCTAACTTATACCAAAACTAATTTTTTCTTAAAAACCTAACTTATACCAAAACTAACTTTTTCGAAAAAACCTAACTTATACCAAAACTAGCTTTTTCTAAAAAACATAACTTATACCAAAACTAACTTTTTCTCAAAAACCTAATTTTTTCGAAAAAACCTAACTTTTTCGAAAAAACCTAACTTTTACCAAAACTAACTTTTTCTAAAAAACATAACTTTTTCGAAAAAACCTAACTTATACCAAAACTAACTTTTTCTAAAAAACCTAACTTTTTCTTAAAAACCTATCTTATACCAAAACTAACTTTTTCGAAAAAAACTAACTTTTTCGAAAAAACCTAACTTTTACCAAAACTAACTTTTTCTAAAAAACCTAACTTTTTCGAAAAAACCTAACTTATACCAAAACTAACTTTTTCTTAAAAACCTAACTTATACCAAAACTAACTTTTTCGAAAAAACCTAACTTATACCAAAACTAACTTTTTTGAAAAAAACCTAACTTATACCAAAACTAACTTTTTCGAAAAAACCTAACTTTTTCTAAAAAACATAACTTTTACCAAAACTAACTTATTATAAAAAACCTAACTTTTTCTCAAAAACCTAACTTATACCAAAACTAACTTTTTCTTAAAAACCTAACTTTTTCTTAAAAATCTAACTTTTTCTTAAAAACATAACTTATACCAAAACTAACTTTTTCGAAAAAACCTAATTTATACCAAAACTAACTTTTTCTTAAAAACCTAACTTATACCAAAACTAACTTTTTCTCAAAAACCTAACTTATAACAAAACTAACTTTTTCGAAAAAACCTAACTTATACCAAAACTAACTTTTTCTTAAAAACCTAACTTATACCAAAACTAACTTTTTCGAAAAAACCTAACTTATACCAAAACTAACTTTTTCGAAAAAACCTAACTTATACCAAAACTAACTTTTTCGAAAAAACCTAACTTATACCAAAACTAACTTTTTCGAAAAAACCTAACTTATACCAAAACTAACTTTTTCGAAAAAACCTAACTTTTTCATAAAAACCTAACTTATACCAAAACTAACTTTTTCTTAAAAACCTAACTTTTTCTTAAAAATCTAACTTTTTCTTAAAAACCTAACTTATACCAAAACTAACTTTTTCGAAAAAACCTAACTTATACCAAAACTAACTTTTTCTTAAAAACCTAACTTATACCAAAACTAACTTTTTCTTAAAAACCTAACTTATACCAAAACTAACTTTTTCGAAAAAACCTAACTTATAAAAAAACTAACTTTTTGAAAAAACCTAACTTATACCAAAACTCACTTTTTCTAAAAAACCTAACTTATACCAAAACTAACTTTTTCGAAAAAACCTAACTTATACCAAAACTAACTTTTTCGAAAAAACCTAACTTTTACCAAAACTAACTTATTCTAAAAAACCTAACTTTTTCGAAAAAACCTAACTTTTTCTAAAAAACCTAACTTATACCAAAACTAACTTTTTCGAAAAAACCTAACTTATACCAAAACTAACTTTTTCGAAAAAACCTAACTTATACCAAAACTAACTTTTTCGAAAAAACCTAACTTATACCAAAACTAACTTTTTCTAAAAAACCTTACTTTTTCGAAAAAACCTAACTTTTACCAAAACTAACTTTTTCGAAAAAACCTAACTTTTTCATAAAAACCTAACTTATACCAAAACTAACTTTTTCGAAAAAACCTAACTTATACCAAAACTAACTTTTTCTTAAAAACCTAACTTTTACCAAAACTAACTTTTTCGAAAAAACCTAACTTTTTCATAAAAACCTAACTTATACCAAAACTAACTTTTTCATAAAAACCTAACTTATACCAAAACTAACTTTTTCGAAAAAACCTAACTTATAAAAAAACTAACTTTTTCGAAAAAACCTAACTTATACCAAAACTAACTTTTTCTCAAAAACCTAACTTATACCAAAATTAACTTTTTCGAAAAAACCTAACTTTTTCATAAAAACCTAACTTATACCAAAACTAACTTTTTGAAAAAACCTAACTTATACCAAAACTCACTTTTTCTAAAAAACCTAACTTATACCAAAACTAACTTTTTCTAAAAAACCTAACTTATACCAAAACTAACTTTTTCTAAAAAACCTAACTTATACCAAAACTAACTTTTTCGAAAAAACCTAACTTATACCAAAACTAACTTTTTCATAAAAACCTAACTAATACCAAAACTAACTTTTTCTTAAAAACCTAACTTTGACCAAAACTAACTTTTTCGAAAAAACCTAACTTTTTCATAAAAACCTAACTTATACCAAAACTAACTTTTTCTTAAAAACCTAACTTATACCAAAACTAACTTTTTCGAAAAAACCTAACTTATACCAAAACTAACTTTTTCGAAAAAACCTAACTTATACCGAAACTAACTTTTTCGAAAAAACCTAACTTATACCAAAACTAACTTTTTCTAAAAAACCTTACTTTTTCGAAAAAACCTAACTTTTACCAAAACTAACTTTTTCGAAAAAACCTAACTTTTTCATAAAAACCTAACTTATACCAAAACTAACTTTTTCATAAAAACCTAACTTATACCAAAACTAACTTTTTCGAAAAAACCTAACTTATACCAAAACTAACTTTTTCTCAAAAACCTAACTTATACCAAAACTAACTATTTCGAAAAAACCTAAATTATACCAAAACTAACTTTTTCGAAAAAACCTAACTTATACCAAAACTAACTTTTTCTAAAAAACCTTACTTTTTCGAAAAAACCTAACTTTTACCAAAACTAACTTTTTCGAAAAAACCTAACTTTTTCATAAAAACCTAACTTATACCAAAACTAACTTTTTCGAAAAAACCTAACTTTTTCTCAAAAACCTAACTTTTACCAAAACTAACTTTTTCATAAAAACCTAACTTATACCAAAACTAACTTTTTCGAAAAAACCTAACTTATACCAAAACTAACTTTTTCTAAAAAACCTAACTTATACCAAAACTAACTTTTTCTAAAAAACCTAACTTATACCAAAACTAACTTTTTCTAAAAAACCTAACTTATACCAAAACTAACTTTTTCGAAAAAACCTAACTTATACCAAAACTAACTTTTTCGAAAAAACCTAACTTATACCAAAACTAACTTTTTCTCAAAAACCTAACTTATACCAAAACTAACTTTTTCATAAAAACCTAACTTATACCAAAACTAACTTTTTCGAAAAAACCTAACTTTTTCTCAAAAACCTAACTTATACCAAAACTAACTTTTTCATAAAAACCTAACTTATACCAAAACTAACTTTTTCATAAAAACCTAACTTATACCAAAACTAACTTTTTCGAAAAAACCTAATTTATACCAAAACTAACTTTTTCTCAAAAACCTAACTTATACCAAAACTAACTTTTTCGAAAAAACCTAACTTATACCAAAACTAACTTTTTCATAAAAACCTAACTTATACCAAAACTAACTTTTTCGAAAAAACCTAACTTATACCAAAACTAACTTTTTCGAAAAAACCTAACTTATACCAAAACTAACATTTTCATAAAAACCTAACTTATACCAAAACTAACTTTTTCTAAAAAACCTAACTTTTTCGAAAAAACCTAACTTTTACCAAAACTAACTTTTTCTTAAAAACCTAACTTATACCAAAACTAACTTTTTCTAAAAAACCTAACTTTTTCGAAAAAACCTAACTTATACCAAAACTAACTTTTTCGAAAAAACCTAATTTATACCAAAACTAACTTTTTCGAAAAAACCTAACTTATACCAAAACTAACCTTTTCGAAAAAACCTAATTTATACCAAAACTAACTTTTTCGAAAAAACCTAACTTATACCAAAACTAACTTTTTCTTAAAAACCTAACTTATACCAAAACTAACTTTTTCTAAAAAACCTAACTTATACCAAAACTAACTTTTTCTCAAAAACCTAACTTATACCAAAACTAACTTTTTCGAAAAAACCTAACTTTTTCTAAAAAACCTAACTTTTACCAAAACTAACTTTTTCTAAAAAACCTAACTTATACCAAAACTAACTTTTTCTAAAAAAACCCAACTTATACCAAAACTAACTTTTTCGAAAAAACCTAACTTATACCAAAACTAACTTTTTCGAAAAAACCTAACTTATACCAAAACTAACTTTTTCGAAAAAACCTAACTTATACCAAAACTAACTTTTTCGAAAAAACCTAACTTATACCAAAACTAACTTTTTCGAAAAAACCTAACTTATACCAAAACTAACTTTTTCTAAAAAACCTAACTTATACCAAAACTAACTTTTTCTCAAAAACCTAACTTATACCAAAACTAACTTTTTCGAAAAAACCTAACTTATACCAAAACTAACTTTTTCGAAAAAACCTAACTTATACCAAAACTAACTTTTTCTAAAAAACCTTATTTTTTCAAAAAAACCTAACTTTTAAAAAAACTAATTTTTTCGAAAAAACCTAACTTTTACCAAAACTAACGTTTTCTAAAAAACCTAACTTTTTCGAAAAAACCTTACTTTTTCGAAAAAACCTAACTTATACCAAAACTAACTTTTTCGAAAAAACCTAACTTATACCAAAACTAACTTTTTCGAAAAAACCTAACTTATACCAAAACTAACTTTTTCTTAAAAACCTAACTTATACCAAAACTAACTTTTTCGAAAAAACCTAACTTATACCAAAACTAACTTTTTCTAAAAAACCTTACTTTTTCGAAAAAACCTAACTTTTACCAAAACTAACTTTTTCGAAAAAACCTAAATTTTTCATAAAAACCTAACTTATACCAAATCTAACTTTTTCGAAAAAACCTAACTTATACCAAAACTAACTTTTTCTTAAAAACCTAACTTATACCAAAACTAACTTTTTCTAAAAAACCTAACTTATACCAAAACTAACTTTTTCGAAAAAACCTTACTTTTTCGACAAAACCTTACTTTTAAAAAAACTAATTTTTTCGAAAAAACCTAACTTTTACCAAAACTAACTTTTTCTAAAAAACCTAACTTATACCAAAACTAACTTTTTCGAAAAAACCTAACTTTTACCAAAACTAACTTTTTCGAAAAAACCTAACTTTTTCATAAAAACCTAACTTATACCAAAACTAACTTTTTCTTAAAAACCTAACTTATACCAAAACTAACTTTTTCATAAAAACCTAACTTATACCAAAACTAACTTTTTCGAAAAAACCTAACTTATACCAAAACTAACTTTTTCGAAAAAACCTAACTTATACCAAAACTAACTTTTTCGAAAAAACCTAACTTATACCAAAACTAACTTTTTCGAAAAAACCTAACTTATACCAAAACTAACTTTTTCGAAAAAACCTAACTTTTTTATAAAAACCTAACTTATACCAAAACTAACTTTTTCTTAAAAACCTAACTTATACCAAAACTAACTTTTTCATAAAAACCTAACTTATACCAAAACTAACTTTTTCATAAAAACCTAACTTAAAACAAAACTAACTTTTCCGAAAAAACCTAACTTTTTCATAAAAACCTAACTTATACCAAAACCAACTTTTTCGAAAAAACCTAACTTATACCAAAACTAACTTTTTCGAAAAAACCTAATTTATACCAAAACTAACTTTTTCGAAAAAACCTAACTTATACCAAAACTAACTTTTTCGAAAAAACCTAACTTATACCAAAACTAACTTTTTCTAAAAAACCTAACTTATACCAAAACTAACTTTTTCTCAAAAACCTAACTTATACCAAAACTAACTTTTTCGAAAAAACCTAACTTATACCAAAACTAACTTTTTCTTAAAAACCTAACTTATACCAAAACTAACTTTTTCGAAAAAACCTAACTTATACCAAAACTAACTTTTTCTAAAAAACCTTACTTTTTCGAAAAAACCTAACTTTTACCAAAACTAACTTTTTCGAAAAAACCTAACTTTTTCATAAAAACCTAACTTATACCAAAACTAACTTTTTCTTAAAAACCTAACTTATACCAAAACTAACTTTTTCGAAAAAACCTAACTTTTTCATAAAAACCTAACTTATACCAAAACTAACTTTTTCGAAAAAACCTAACTTATACCAAAACTAACTTTTTCTTAAAAACCTAACTTATACCAAAACTAACTTTTTCTTAAAAACCTAACTTATACCAAAACTAACTTTTTCGAAAAAACCTAACTCATACCAAAACTAACTTTTTCGAAAAAACCTAACTTATACCAAAACTAACTTTTTCTAAAAAACCTAACTTATACCAAAACTAACTTTTTCTAAAAAACCTAACTTATACCAAAACTAACTTTTTCGAAAAAACCTAACTTATACCAAAACTAACTTTTTCGAAAAAACCTAATTTATACCAAAACTAACTTTTTCGAAAAAACCTAACTTATACCAAAACTAACTTTTTCGAAAAAATCTAACTTATACCAAAACTAACTTTTTCTAAAAAACCTAACTTATACCAAAACTAACTTTTTCTAAAAAACCTAACTTATACCAAAACTAACTTTTTCTTAAAAACCTAACTTATACCAAAACTAACTTTTTCGAAAAAACCTAACTTATACCAAAACTAACTTTTTCGAAAAAACCTAACTTTTACCAAAACTAACTTTTTCTAAAAAACCTGACTTATACCAAAACTAACTTTTTCTAAAAAACCTAACTTATACCAAAACTAACTTTTTCTTAAAAACCTAACTTATACCAAAACTAACTTTTTCGAAAAAACCTAACTTATACCAAAACTAACTTTTTCTAAAAAACCTTACTTATACCAAAACTAACTTTTTCGAAAAAACCTAACTTATACCAAAACTAACTTTTTCGAAAAAACCTAATTTATACCAAAACTAACTTTTTCTTAAAAACCTAACTTATACCAAAACTAACTTTTTCGAAAAAACCTAACTTATACCAAAACTAACTTTTTCTCAAAAACCTAATTTATACCAAAACTAACTTTTTCGAAAAAACCTAACTTATACCAAAACTAACTTTTTCTCAAAAACCTAACTTATACCAAAACTAACTTTTTCGAAAAAACCTTACTTATACCAAAACTAACTTTTTCGAAAAAACCTAACTTATACCAAAATTAACTTTTTCGAAAAAACCTAACTCATACCAAAACTAACTTTTTCGAAAAAACCTAACTTATACCAAAACTAATTTTTTCTAAAAAACCTAACTTATACCAAAACTAACTTTTTCTAAAAAACCTAACTTATACCAAAACTAACTTTTTCGTAAAAACCTAACTTATACCAAAACTAACTTTTTCGAAAAAACCTAACTTAAACCAAAACTAACTTTTTCGAAAAAAAATAACTTATACCAAAACTAACTTTTTCTAAAAAACCTAATTTATACCAAAACTAACTTTTTCTAAAAAACCTAACTTATACCAAAACTAACTTTTTCTAAAAAACCTAACTTATACCAAAACTAACTTTTTCTAAAAAACCTAACTTATACCAAAACTAACTTTTTCGAAAAAACCTAACTTATACCAAAACTAACTTTTTCGAAAAAACCTAACTTATACCAAAACTAACTTTTTCGAAAAAACCTAACTTATACCAAAACTAACTTTTTCGAAAAAACCTAACTTATACCAAAACTAACTTTTTCGTAAAAACCTAACTTATACCAAAACTAACTTTTTCGAAAAAACCTAACTTAAACCAAAACTAACTTTTTCGAAAAAAAAATAACTTATACCAAAACTAACTTTTTCTAAAAAACCTAATTTATACCAAAACTAACTTTTTCTAAAAAACCTAACTTATACCAAAACTAACTTTTTCTAAAAAACCTAACTTATACCAAAACTAACTTTTTCTTAAAAACCTAACTTATACCAAAACTAACTTTTTCGAAAAAACCTAACTTATACCAAAACTAACTTTTTCGAAAAAACCTAATTTATACCAAAACTAACTTTTTCGAAAAAACCTAACTTTTTCTTAAAAACCTAACTAATACCAAAACTAACTTTTTCGAAAAAACCTAACTTATACCAAAACTAACTTTTTCTTAAAAACCTAACTTTTACCAAAACTAACTTTTTCGAAAAAACCTAACTTTTTCATAAAAACCTAACTTACACCAAAACTTACTTTTTCGAAAAAACCTAACTTATACCAAAACTAACTTTTTCTTAAAAACCTAACTTATACCAAAACTAACTTTTTCTAAAAAAACCTAACTTATACCAAAACTAACTTTTTCGAAAAAACCTAACTTATACCAAAACTAACTTTTTCGAAAAAACCTAACTTATACCAAAACTAACTTTTTCGAAAAAACCTAACTTATACCAAAACTAACTTTTTCGAAAAAACCTAACTTATACCAAAACTAACTTTTTCTAAAAAAACCTAACTTACACCAAAACTAACTTTTTCGAAAAAACCTAATTTATACCAAAACTAACTTTTTCGAAAAAACCTAACTTATACCGAAACTAACTTTTCGAAAAAACCTAACTTATACCAAAACTAACTTTTTCTAAAAAAACCTAACTTATACCAAAACTAACTTTTTCGAAAAAACCTAACTTATACCAAAACTAACTTTTTCTAAAAAAACCTAACTTATACCAAAACTAACTTTTTCGAAAAAACCTAATTTATACCAAAACTAACTTTTTCGAAAAAACCTAACTTATACCGAAACTAACTTTTTCGAAAAAACCTAACTTATACCAAAACTAACTTTTTCGAAAAAACCTAACTTATACCAAAACTAACTTTTTCGAAAAAACCTAACTTATACCAAAACTAACTTTTTCTAAAAAAACCTAATTTATACCAAAACTAACTTTTTCGAAAAAACCTAACTTATACCAAAACTAACTTTTTCGAAAAAACCTAACTTATACCAAAACTTACTTTTTCTAAAAAAACCTAACTTATACCAAAACTAACTTTTTCGAAAAAACCTAATTTATACCAAAACTAACTTTTTCGAAAAAACCTAACTTATACCAAAACTAACTTTTTCGAAAAAACCTAACTTATACCAAAACTAACTTTTTCTAAAAAAACCTAACTTATACCAAAACTAACTTTTTCGAAAAAACCTAATTTATACCAAAACTAACTTTTTCGAAAAAACCTAACTTATACCGAAACTAACTTTTTCGAAAAAACCTAACTTATACCAAAACTAACTTTTTCGAAAAAACCTAACTTATACCAAAACTAACTTTTTCGAAAAAATCTAACTTAAACCAAAACTAACTTTTTCGAAAAAAAAAATAACTTATACCAAAACTAACTTTTTCTAAAAAACCTAATTTATACCAAAACTAACTTTTTCTAAAAAACCTAACTTATACCAAAACTAACTTTTTCTAAAAAACCTAACTTTTACCAAAACTAACTTTTTCTTAAAAACCTAACTTATACCAAAACTAACTTTTTCGAAAAAACCTAACTTATACCAAAACTAACTTTTTCGAAAAAACCTAATTTATACCAAAACTAACTTTTTCGAAAAAACCTAACTTTTTCATAAAAACCTAACTTATACCAAAACTAACTTTTCGAAAAAACCTAACTTATACCAAAACTAACTTTTTCTTAAAAACCTAACTTTTACCAAAACTAACTTTTTCGAAAAAACCTAACTTTTTCATAAAAACCTAACTTATACCAAAACTTACTTTTTCGAAAAAACCTAACTTATACCAAAACTAACTTTTTCTTAAAAACCTAACTTATACCAAAACTAACTTTTTCTAAAAAAACCTAACTTATACCAAAACTAACTTTTTCGAAAAAACCTAATTTATACCAAAACTAACTTTTTCGAAAAAACCTAACTTATACCAAAACTAACTTTTTCGAAAAAACCTAACTTATACCAAAACTAACTTTTTCGAAAAAACCTAACTTATACCAAAACTAACTTTTTCTAAAAAAACCTAACTTATACCAAAACTAACTTTTTCGAAAAAACCTAACTTATACCAAAACTAACTTTTTCGAAAAAACCTAATTTATACCAAAACTAACTTTTTCGAAAAAACCTAACTTATACCAAAACTAACTTTTTCGAAAAAACCTAACTTATACCAAAACTAACTTTTTCGAAAAAACCTAACTTATACCAAAACTAACTTTTTCTAAAAAAACCTAACTTATACCAAAACTAACTTTTTCGAAAAAACCTAATTTATACCAAAACTAACTTTTTCGAAAAAACCTAACTTATACCGAAACTAACTTTTTCGAAAAAACCTAACTTATACCAAAACTAACTTTTTCGAAAAAACCTAACTTATACCAAAACTAACTTTTTCGAAAAAACCTAACTTATACCAAAACTAACTTTTTCTAAAAAAACCTAATTTATACCAAAACTAACTTTTTCGAAAAAACCTAACTTATACCAAAACTAACTTTTTCGAAAAAACCAAACTTATACCAAAACTTACTTTTTCGAAAAAACCTAACTTATACCAAAACTAACTTTTTCTAAAAAACCTAACTTATACCAAAACTAACTTTTTCTAAAAAAACCTAACTTATACCAAAACTAACTTTTTCGAAAAAACCTAATTTATACCAAAACTAACTTTTTCGAAAAAACCTAACTTATACCAAAACTAACTTTTTCTTAAAAACCTAACTTATACCAAAACTAACTTTTTCTAAAAAAACCTAACTTATACCAAAACTAACTTTTTCGAAAAAACCTAATTTATACCAAAACTAACTTTTTCGAAAAAACCTAACTTATACCAAAACTAACTTTTTCGAAAAAACCTAACTTATACCAAAACTAACTTTTTCGAAAAAACCTAACTTATACCAAAACTAACTTTTTCTAAAAAAACCTAACTTATACCAAAACTAACTTTTTCGAAAAAACCTAATTTATACCAAAACTAACTTTTTCGAAAAAACCTAACTTATACCGAAACTAACTTTTTCGAAAAAACCTAACTTATACCAAAACTAACTTTTTCGAAAAAACCTAACTTATACCAAAACTAACTTTTTCGAAAAAACCTAACTTATACCAAAACTAACTTTTTCTTAAAAACCTAACTTATACCAAAACTAACTTTTTCGAAAAAACCTAACTTATACCAAAACTAACTTTTTCTAAAAAAACCTAACTTATACCAAAACTAACTTTTTCGAAAAAACCTAATTTATACCAAAACTAACTTTTTCGAAAAAACCTAACTTATACCAAAACTAACTTTTTCGAAAAAACCTAACTTAAACCAAAACTAACTTTTTCGAAAAAACCTAACTTATACCAAAACTAACTTTTTCGAAAAAACCTAACTTTTTCATAAAAACCTAACTTATACCAAAACTAACTTTTTCGAAAAAACCTAACTTATACCAAAACTAACTTTTTCGAAAAAACCTAACTTATACCAAAACTAACTTTTTCTCAAAAACCTAACTTATACCAAAACTAACTTTTTCGAAAAAACCTAACTTATACCAAAACTAACTTTTTCTTAAAAACCTAACTTATACCAAAACTAACTTTTTCGAAAAAACCTAACTTATACCAAAACTAACTTTTTCGAAAAAACCTAACTTTTTCATAAAAACCTAACTTATACCAAAACTAACTTTTTCGAAAAAACCTAACTTATACCAAAACTAACTTTTTCGAAAAAACCTAACTTATACCAAAACTAACTTTTTCGAAAAAACCTAACTTATACCAAAACTAACTTTTTCTAAAAAACCTAACTTATACCAAAACTAACTTTTTCGAAAAAACCTAACTTATACCAAAACTAACTTTTTCGAAAAAACCTAACTTATACCAAAACTAACTTTTTCGAAAAAACCTAACTTTTTCATAAAAACCTAACTTATACCAAAACTAACTTTTTCTAAAAAACCTAACTTATACCAAAACTAACTTTTTCGAAAAAACCTAACTTATACCAAAACTAACTTTTTCGAAAAAACCTAACTTTTTCATAAAAACCTAACTTATACCAAAACTAACTTTTTCATAAAAACCTAACTTATACCAAAACTAACTTTTTCTAAAAAAACCTAACTTATACCAAAACTAACTTTTTCGAAAAAACCTAACTTATACCAAAACTAACTTTTTCATAAAAACCTAACTTATACCAAAACTAACTTTTCCTCAAAAACCTAACTTATACCAAAACTAACTTTTTCGAAAAAACCTAACTTATACCAAAACTAACTTTTTCTTAAAAACCTAACTTATACCAAAACTAACTTTTTCGAAAAAACCTAACTTTTTCATAAAAACCTAACTTATACCAAAACTAACTTTTTCGAAAAAAACCTAACTTATACCAAAACTAACTTTTTCGAAAAAACCTAACTTATACCAAAACTAACTTTTTCTAAAAAACCTTACTTTTTCGAAAAAAACCTAACTTATACCAAAACTAACTTTTTCGAAAAAACCTAACTTTTTCATAAAAACCTAACTTATACCAAAACTAACTTTTTCGAAAAAACCTAACTTATACCAAAACTAACTTTTTCTTAAAAACCTAACTTTTACCAAAACTAACTTTTTCGAAGAAACCTAACTTTTTCATAAAAACCTAACTTATACCAAAACTAACTTTTTCTTAAAAACCTAACTGTTGGAACAGTATTTACATTTGACGAATCATCCGACATGCGATTTGTCGGAGGAGCGGAATCACTCTCGGATAGTGATGGGCGGAACTTAAAGTTCCGTAAATAGTCAATAAATAGGGGGCGAAAAGGCTTTTTGCGCTCTCTCCATTCTTTAAAAGCGAAACAACTGGCTGGTAATTATTAACAGAAAACTTATCCGAAATAAAATCCGCTAACTTATACCAAAACTAACTTTTTCTTAAAAACCTAACTTATACCAAAACTAACTTTTAAGAAAAAACCCAACTTATACCAAAACTAACTTTTTCGAAAAAACCTAACTTATACCAAAACTAACTTTTTCTTAAAAACCTAACTTATACCAAAACTAACTTTTTCTTAAAAACCTAACTTATACCAAAACTAACTTTTTCGAAAAAACCTAATTTATACCAAAACTAACTTTTTCGAAAAAACCTAACTTATACCAAAACTTACTTTTTGGAAAAAACCTAATTTATACCAAAACTAACTTTTTCGAAAAAACCTAACTTATACCAAAACTAACTTTTTCGAAAAAACCTAACTTATACCAAAACTAACTTTTTCTAAAAAACCTTACTTTTACCAAAACTAACTTTTTCGAAAAAACCTAACTTATACCAAAACTAACTTTTTCGAAAAAACCTAACTTATACCAAAACTAACGTTTTCTTAAAAACCTAACTTATACCAAAACTAACTTTTTCGAAAAAACCTAACTTATACAAATACTAACTTTTTCGAAAAAACCTAACTTATACCAAAACTAACTTTTTCGAAAAAACCTAACTGATATCAAAACTAACTTTTTCGAAAAAACCTAACTAATAAAAAAACTAACTTTTTCGAAAAAACCTAACTTATACCAAAACTCACTTTTTCTAAAAAACCTAACTTTTTCTAAAAAACCTAACTTTTACCAAAACTAACTTTTTCTAAAAAACCTAACTTATACCAAAACAAACTTTTTCTAAAAAAACCTAACTTATACCAAAACTAACTTTTTCGAAAAAACCTAACTTTTACAAAAACTAACTTTTTCGAAAAAACCTAACTTATACCAAAACTAACTTTTTCGAAAAAACCTAATTTATACCAAAACTAACTTTTTCGAAAAAACCTAACTTATACCAAAACTAACTTTTTCGAAAAAACCTAACTTATACCAAAACTAACTTTTTCTAAAAAACCTAACTTATACCAAAACTAACTTTTTCTCAAAAACCTAACTTATACCAAAACTAACTTTTTCGAAAAAACCTAACTTATACCAAAACTAACTTTTTCTAAAAAACCTTACTTTTTCGAAAAAACCTAACTTTTACCAAAACTAACTTTTTCGAAAAAACCTAACTTTTTCATAAAAACCTAACTTATACCAAAACTAACTTTTTCGAAAAAACCTAACTTATACCAAAACTAACTTTTTCGAAAAAACCTAACTTATACCAAAACTAACTTTTTCGAAAAAACCTAACTTATACCAAAACTAACTTTTTCGAAAAAACCTAACTTATACCAAAACTAACTTTTTTGAAAAAACCTAACTTATACCAAAACTAACTTTTTCGAAAAAACCTAACTTATACCAAAACTAACTTTTTCGAAAAAACCTAACTTTTACCAAAACTAACTTATTCTAAAAAACCTAACTTTTTCATAAAAACCTAACTTATACCAATACTAACTTTTTCGAAAAAACCTAACTTATACCAAAACTAACTTTTTCTTAAAAACCTAACTTATACCAAAACTAACTTTTTCGAAAAAACCTAACTTTTTCTAAAAAACCTAACTTTTACCAAAACTAACTTATTATAAAAAACCTAACTTTTTCTCAAAAACCTAACTTATACCAAAACTAACTTTTTCGAAAAAACCTAACTTATACCAAAACTCACTTTTTCTAAAAAACCTAACTTATACCAAAACTAACTTTTTCGAAAAAACCTAACTTATACCAAAACTAACTTTTTCGAAAAAACCTAACTTTAACCAAAACTAACTTATTCTAAAAAACCTAACTTTTTCTCAAAAACCTAACTTATACCAAAACTAACTTTTTCGAAAAAACCTAACTTATACCAAAACTAACTTTTTCTTAAAAACCTAACTTATACCAAAACTAACTTTTTCGAAAAAACCTAACTTATACCAAAACTAACTTTTTCTAAAAAACCTTACTTTTTCGAAAAAACCTAACTTTTACCAAAATTAACTTTTTCGAAAAAACCTAACTTTTTCATAAAAACCTAACTTATACCAAAACTAACTTTTTCTAAAAAACCTAACTTATACCAAAACTAACTTTTTCTAAAAAACCTAACTTATACCAAAACTAACTTTTTCTAAAAAACCTAACTTATACCAAAACTAACTTTTTCGAAAAAACCTAACTTATACCAAAACTAACTTTTTCATAAAAACCTAACTTATACCAAAACTAACTTTTTCGAAAAAACCTAACTTTTTCATAAAAACCTAACTTATACCAATACTAACTTTTTCGAAAAAAACTAACTTATACCAAAACTAACTTTTTCTTAAAAACCTAACTTATACCAAAACTAGCTTTTTCTAAAAAACCTAACTTATACCAAAACTAACTTTTTCGAAAAAACCTAATTTATACCAAAACTAACTTTTTCGAAAAAACCTAACTTATACCAAAACTAACTTTTTCGAAAAAACCTAACTTATACCAAAACTAACTTTTTCTCAAAAACCTAATTTATACCAAAACTAACTTTTTCGAAAAAACCTAACTTATACCAAAACTAACTTTTTCGAAAAAACCTAACTTATACCAAAACTAACTTTTTCTAAAAAACCTAACTTATACCAAAACTAACTTTTTCGAAAAAACCTAACTTATACCAAAACTAACTTTTTCGAAAAAACCTAACTTATACCAAAACTAACTTTTTCTTAAAAACCTAACTTATACCAAAACTAACTTTTTCGAAAAAACCTAACTTATACCAAAACTAACTTTTTCTAAAAAACCTTACTTTTTCGAAAAAACCTAACTTTTACTAAAACTAACTTTTTCGAAAAAACCTAACTTTTTCATAAAAACCTAACTTATACCAAAACTAACTTTTTCGAAAAAACCTAACTTATACCAAAACTAACTTTTTCATAAAAACCTAACTTATACCAAAACTAACTTTTTCGAAAAAACCTAACTTTTTCATAAAAACCTAACTTATACCAAAACTAACTTTTTCGAAAAAACCTAACTTATACCAAAACTAACTTTTTCTTAAAAACCTAACTTATACCAAAACTAACTTTTTCGAAAAAACCTAACTTATACCAAAACTAACTTTTTCGAAAAAACCTAATTTATACCAAAACTAACTTTTTCGAAAAAACCTAACTTATACCAAAACTAACTTTTTCGAAAAAACCTAACTTATACCAAAACTAACTTTTTCGAAAAAACCTAACTTTTTCATAAAAACCTAACTTATACCAAAACTAACTTTTTCGAAAAAACCTAACTTATACCAAAACTAACTTTTTCGAAAAAACCTAATTTATACCAAAACTAACTTTTTCGAAAAAACCTAATTTATACCAAAACTAACTTTTTCTAAAAAACCTAACTTATACCAAAACTAACTTTTTCGAAAAAACCTAACTTATACCAAAACTAACTTTTTCTTAAAAACCTAACTTATACCAAAACTAGCTTTTTCGAAAAAACCTAACTTATACCAAAACTAACTTTTTCGAAAAAACCTAATTTATACCAAAACTAACTTTTTCGAAAAAACCTAAATTATAATAAAACTAACTTTTTCGAAAAAACCTAACTTATACCAAAACTAACTTTTTCGAAAAAACCTAACTTATACCAAAACTAACTTTTTCGAAAAAACCTAATTTATAAAAAAACTAACTTTTTCGAAAAAACCTAATTTATACCAAAACTAACTTTTTCTTAAAAACCTAACTTATACCAAAACTAACTTTTTCGAAAAAACCTAACTTATACCAAAACTAACTTTTTCTAAAACACCTTACTTTTTCGAAAAAACCTAACTTTTACCAAAACTAACTTTTTCGAAAAAACCTAACTTTTTTATAAAAACCTAACTTATACCAAAACTAACTTTTTCTAAAAAACCTAACTTATACCAAAACTAACTTTTTCTAAAAAACCTAACTTATACCAAAACTAACTTTTTCGAAAAAACCTAACTTATACCAAAACTAACTTTTTCATAAAAACCTAACTTATACCAAAACTAACTTTTTCGAAAAAACCTAACTTATACCAAAACTAACTTTTTCTTAAAAACCTAACTTATACCAAAACTAACTTTTTCTCAAAAACCTAACTTATACCAAAACTAACTTTTTCGAAAAAACCTAATTTATACCAAAACTAACTTTTTCGAAAAAACCTAACTTATACCAAAACTAACTTTTTCATAAAAACCTAACTTATACCAAAACTAACTTTCTCGAAAAAACCTAACTTTTTCATAAAAACCTAACTTATACCAAAACTAACTTTTTCGAAAAAACCTAACTTATACCAAAACTAACTTTTTCGAAAAAACCTAATTTATACCAAAACTAACTTTTTCATAAAAACCTAACTTATACCAAAACTAACTTTTTCGAAAAAACCTAACTTATACCAAAACTAACTTTTTCGAAAAAACCTAACTTATACCAAAACTAACTTTTTCGAAAAAACCTAACTTTTTCATAAAAACCTAACTTATACCAAAACTAACTTTTTCGAAAAAACCTAACTTATACCAAAACTAACTTTTTCTTAAAAACCTAACTTATACCAAAACTAACTTTTTCGAAAAAACCTAACTTATACCAAAACTAACTTTTTCGAAAAAACCTAATTTATACCAAAACTAACTTTTTCGAAAAAACCTAACTTATACCAAAACTAACTTTTTCGAAAAAACCTAACTTATACCAAAACTAACTTTTTCGAAAAAACCTAACTTATACCAAAACTAACTTTTTCGAAAAAACCTAATTTATACCAAAACTAACTTTTTCGAAAAAACCTAACTTATACCAAAACTAACTTTTTCGAAAAAACCTAACTTTTTCATAAAAACCTAACTTTTACCAAAACTAACTTTTTCGAAAAAACCTAACTTATACCAAAACTAACTTTTTCTTAAAAACCTAACTTATACCAAAACTAACTTTTTCGAAAAAACCTAATTTATACCAAAACTAACTTTTTCTAAAAAACCTAACTTATACCAAAACTAACTTTTTCGAAAAAACCTAACTTATACCAAAACTAACTTTTTCATAAAAACCTAACTTATACCAAAACTAACTTTTTCGAAAAAACCTAACTTTTTCATAAAAACCTAACTTTTACCAAAACTAACTTTTTCGAAAAAACCTAACTTTTTCATAAAAACCTAACTTATACCAAAACTAACTTTTTCATAAAAACCTAACTTATACCAAAACTAACTTTTTCGAAAAAATCTAACTTTTTCATAAAAACCTAACTTATACCAAAACTAACTTTTTCGAAAAAACCTAACTTATACCAAAACTAACTTTTTCTTAAAAACCTAACTTATACCAAAACTAACTTTTTCGAAAAAACCTAACTTATACCAAAACTAACTTTTTCGAAAAAACCTAATTTATACCAAAACTAACTTTTTCGAAAAAACCTAACTTATACCAAAACTAACTTTTTCGAAAAAACCTAACTTATACCAAAACTAACTTTTTCTAAAAAACCTAACTTATACCAAAACTAACTTTTTCGAAAAAACCTAACTTATACCAAAACTAACTTTTTCGAAAAAACCTAATTTATACCAAAACTAACTTTTTCGAAAAAACCTAACTTATACCAAAACTAACTTTTTCGAAAAAACCTAACTTATACCAAAACTAACTTTTTCTAAAAAACCTAACTTATACCAAAACTAACTTTTTCTCAAAAACCTAACTTATACCAAAACTAACTTTTTCTAAAAAACCTAACTTATACCAAAACTAACTTTTTCGAAAAAACCTAACTTATACCAAAACTAACTTTTTCTCAAAAACCTAACTTATACCAAAACTAACTTTTTCGAAAAAACCTAACTTATACCGAAACTAACTTTTTCGAAAAAACCTAACTTATGCCAAAACTAACTTTTTCTAAAAAACCTTACTTTTTCGAAAAAACCTAACTTTTACCAAAACTAACTTTTTCGAAAAAACCTAACTTTTTCATAAAAACCTAACTTATAAAAAAACTAACTTTTTCATAAAAACCTAACTTATACCAAAACTAACTTTTTTGAAAAAACCTAACTTATACCAAAACTAACTTTTTCGAAAAAACCTAACTTATACCAAAACTAACTTTTTCGAAAAAACCTAACTTTTTCATAAAAACCTAACTTATACCAAAACTAACTTTTTCGAAAAAACCTAACTTATACCAAAACTAACTTTTTCGAAAAAACCTAATTTATACCAAAACTAACTTTTTCGAAAAAACCTAATTTATACCAAAACTAACTTTTTCTAAAAAACCTAACTTATACCAAAACTAACTTTTTCGAAAAAACCTAATTTATACCAAAACTAACTTTTTCTTAAAAACCTAACTTATACCAAAACTAACTTTTTCGAAAAAACCTAACTTATACCAAAACTAACTTTTTCGAAAAAACCTAATTTATACCAAAACTAACTTTTTCGAAAAAACCTAAATTATAATAAAACTAACTTTTTCGAAAAAACCTAACTTATACCAAAACTAACTTTTTCGAAAAAACCTAACTTATACCAAAACTAACTTTTTCGAAAAAACCTAATTTATACCAAAACTAACTTTTTCGAAAAAACCTAATTTATACCAAAACTAACTTTTTCTTAAAAACCTAACTTATACCAAAACTAACTTTTTCGAAAAAACCTAACTTATACCAAAACTAACTTTTTCTAAAAAACCTTACTTTTTCGAAAAAACCTAACTTTTACCAAAACTAACTTTTTCGAAAAAACCTAACTTTTTCATAAAAACCTAACTTATACCAAAACTAACTTTTTCTAAAAAACCTAACTTATACCAAAACTAACTTTTTCTAAAAAACCTAACTTATACCAAAACTAACTTTTTCGAAAAAACCTAACTTATACCAAAACTAACTTTTTCATAAAAACCTAACTTATACCAAAACTAACTTTTTCGAAAAAACCTAACTTATACCAAAACTAACTTTTTCATAAAAACCTAACTTATACCAAAACTAACTTTTTCGAAAAAACCTAACTTTTTCATAAAAACCTAACTTATACCAAAACTAACTTTTTCGAAAAAACCTAACTTATACCAAAACTAACTTTTTCGAAAAAACCTAATTTATACCAAAACTAACTTTTTCATAAAAACCTAACTTATACCAAAACTAACTTTTTCGAAAAAACCTAACTTATACCAAAACTAACTTTTTCGAAAAAACCTAACTTATACCAAAACTAACTTTTTCGAAAAAACCTAACTTTTTCATAAAAACCTAACTTATACCAAAACTAACTTTTTCGAAAAAACCTAACTTATACCAAAACTAACTTTTTCTTAAAAACCTAACTTATACCAAAACTAACTTTTTCGAAAAAACCTAACTTATACCAAAACTAACTTTTTCGAAAAAACCTAATTTATACCAAAACTAACTTTTTCGAAAAAACCTAACTTATACCAAAACTAACTTTTTCGAAAAAACCTAACTTATACCAAAACTAACTTTTTCTAAAAAACCTAACTTATACCAAAACTAACTTTTTCGAAAAAACCTAACTTATACCAAAACTAACTTTTTCGAAAAAACCTAACTTATACCAAAACTAACTTTTTCGAAAAAACCTAACTTATACCAAAACTAACTTTTTCGAAAAAACCTAACTTTTTCATAAAAACCTAACTTTTACCAAAACTAACTTTTTCGAAAAAACCTAACTTATACCAAAACTAACTTTTTCTTAAAAACCTAACTTATACCAAAACTAACTTTTTCGAAAAAACCTAATTTATACCAAAACTAACTTTTTCTAAAAAACCTAACTTATACCAAAACTAACTTTTTCGAAAAAACCTAACTTATACCAAAACTAACTTTTTCATAAAAACCTAACTTATACCAAAACTAACTTTTTCGAAAAAACCTAACTTTTTCATAAAAACCTAACTTTTACCAAAACTAACTTTTTCGAAAAAACCTAACTTTTTCATAAAAACCTAACTTATACCAAAACTAACTTTTTCATAAAAACCTAACTTATACCAAAACTAACTTTTTCGAAAAAACCTAACTTTTTCATAAAAACCTAACTTATACCAAAACTAACTTTTTCGAAAAAACCTAACTTATACCAAAACTAACTTTTTCTTAAAAACCTAACTTATACCAAAACTAACTTTTTCGAAAAAACCTAACTTATACCAAAACTAACTTTTTCGAAAAAACCTAATTTATACCACAACTAACTTTTTCGAAAAAACCTAACTTATACCAAAACTAACTTTTTCGAAAAAACCTAACTTATACCAAAACTAACTTTTTCTAAAAAACCTAACTTATACCAAAACTAACTTTTTCGAAAAAACCTAACTTATACCAAAACTAACTTTTTCGAAAAAACCTAATTTATACCAAAACTAACTTTTTCGAAAAAACCTAACTTATACCAAAACTAACTTTTTCGAAAAAACCTAACTTATACCAAAACTAACTTTTTCTAAAAAACCTAACTTATACCAAAACTAACTTTTTCTCAAAAACCTAACTTATACCAAAACTAACTTATTCTAAAAAACCTAACTTATACCAAAACTAACTTTTTCGAAAAAACCTAACTTATACCAAAACTAACTTTTTCATAAAAACCTAACTTATACCAAAACTAACTTTTTCGAAAAAACCTAACTTTTTCATAAAAACCTAACTTATACCAAAACTAACTTTTTCGAAAAAACCTAACTTATACCAAAACTAACTTTTTCGAAAAAACCTAATTTATACCAAAACTAACTTTTTCGAAAAAACCTAAATTATACCAAAACTAACTTTTTCGAAAAAACCTAACTTATACCAAAACTAACTTTTTCTCAAAAACCTAACTTATACCAAAACTAACTTTTTCGAAAAAACCTAATTTATACCAAAACTAACTTTTTCGAAAAAACCTAACTTATACCAAAACTAACTTTTTCGAAAAAACCTAACTTATACCAAAACTAACTTTTTCGAAAAAACCTAATTTATACCAAAACTAACTTTTTCGAAAAAACCTAACTTATACCAAAACTAACTTTTTCTTAAAAACCTAACTTATACCAAAACTAACTTTTTCGAAAAAACCTAACTTTTTCATAAAAACCTAACTTATACCAAAACTAACTTTTTCGAAAAAACCTAACTTATACCAAAACTAACTTTTTCGAAAAAACCTAACTTATACCAAAACTAACTTTTTCTAAAAAACCTAACTTATACCAAAACTAACTTTTTCGAAAAAACCTTACTTTTTCGAAAAAACCTAAATTATACCAAAACTAACTTTTTCTAAAAAACCTAACTTATACCAAAACTAACTTTTTCTCAAAAACCTAACTTATACCAAAACTAACTTTCTCGAAAAAACCTAACTTATACCAAAACTAACTTTTTCTGAAAAACCTAACTTATACCAAAACTAACTTTTTCGAAAAAACCTAACTAATACCAAAACTAACTTTTTTTAAAAAACCTTACTTTTTCGAAAAAACCTAACTTTTACCAAAACTAACTTTTTCGAAAAAACCTAACTTTTTCATAAAAACCTAACTTATACCAAAACTAACTTTTTCTTAAAAACCTAACTTATACCAAAACTAACTTTTTCGAAAAAACCTAACTTTTTCATAAAAACCTAACTTATACCAAAACTAACTTTTTCGAAAAAACCTAACTTATACCAAAACTAACTTTTTCTTAAAAACCTAACTTATACCAAAACTAACTTTTTCTTAAAAACCTAACTTATACCAAAACTAACTTTTTCGAAAAAACCTTACTTATACCAATACTAACTTTTTCTCAAAAACCTAACTTATACCAAAACTAACTTTTTCTCAAAAACCTAACTTATACCAAAACTAACTTTTTCGAAAAAACCTAACTTTTACCAAAACTAACTTTTTCTTAAAAACCTAACTTATACCAAAACTAACTTTTTCGAAAAAACCTAACTTTTTCATAAAAACCTAACTTATACCAGAACTAACTTTTTCGAAAAAACCTAACTTATACCAAAACTTACTTTTTCTTAAAAACCTAACTTATACCAAAACTAACTTTTTCTTAAAAACCTAACTTATACCAAAACTAACTTTTTCGAAAAAACCTTACTTATACCAATACTAACTTTTTCGAAAAAACCTAACTCATACCAAAACTAACTTTTTCGAAAAAACCTAACTCATACCAAAACTAACTTTTTCGAAAAAACCTAACTTATACCAAAACTAACTTTTTCTAAAAAACCTAACTTATACCAAAACTAACTTTTTCTAAAAAACCTAACTTATACCAAAACTAACTTTTTCGAAAAAACCTAACTTATACCAAAACTAACTTTTTCGAAAAAACCTAATTTATACCAAAACTAACTTTTTCTAAAAAACCTAACTTATACCAAAACTAACTTTTTCTAAAAAACCTAACTTATACCAAAACTAACTTTTTCGAAAAAACCTAATTTATACCAAAACTAACTTTTTCGAAAAAACCTAACTTATACCAAAACTAACTTTTTCGAAAAAACCTAACTTATACCAAAACTAACTTTTTCTAAAAAACCTAACTTATACCAAAACTAACTTTTTCTAAAAAACCTAACTTATACCAAAACTAACTTTTTCTTAAAAACCTAACTTATACCAAAACTAACTTTTTCGAAAAAACCTAACTTATACCAAAACTAACTTTTTCGAAAAAACTTAATTTATACCAAAACTAACTTTTTCGAAAAAACCTAACTTATACCAAAACTAACTTTTTCTCAAAAACCTAACTTATACCAAAACTAACTTTTTCGAAAAAACCTAACTTTTTCATAAAAACCTAACTTATACCAAAACTAACTTTTTCGAAAAAACCTAACTTATACCAAAACTAACTTTTTCTTAAAAACCTAACTTATACCAAAACTAACTTTTTCTAAAAAAACCTAACTTATACCAAAACTAACTTTTTCGAAAAAACCTAATTTATACCAAAACTAACTTTTTCGAAAAAACCTAACTTATACCAAAACTAACTTTTTCTTAAAAACCTAACTTATACCAAAACTAACTTTTTCGAAAAAACCTAACTTATACCAAAACTAACTTTTTCTTAAAAACCTAACTTATACCAAAACTAACTTTTTCTTAAAAACCTAACTTATACCAAAACTAACTTTTTCTAAAAAACCTAACTTATACCAAAACTAACTTTTTCGAAAAAACCTAACTTTTTCATAAAAACCTAACTTATACCAAAACTAACTTTTTCTAAAAAACCTAACTTATACCAAAACTAACTTTTTCTAAAAAACCTAATTTATACCAAAACTAACTTTTTCGAAAAAACCTAACTTATACCAAAACTAACTTTTTCTTAAAAACCTAACTTATACCAAAACTAACTTTTTCTTAAAAACCTAACTTATACCAAAACTAACTTTTTCTAAAAAAACCTAACTTATACCAAAACTAACTTTTTCGAAAAAACCTAATTTATACCAAAACTAACTTTTTCGAAAAAACCTAACTTATACCAAAACTAACTTTTTCGAAAAAACCTAACTTATACCAAAACTAACTTTTTCTAAAAAACCTAACTTATACCAAAACTAACTTTTTCGAAAAAACCTAACTTATACCAGAACTAACTTTTTCTAAAAAACCTAACTTATACCAAAACTAACTTTTTCTTAAAAACCTAACTTATACCAAAACTAACTTTTTCGAAAAAACCTAACTTTTTCATAAAAACCTAACTTATACCAAAACTAACTTTTTCGAAAAAACCTAACTTATACCAAAACTAACTTTTTCGAAAAAACCTAACTTATACCAAAACTAACTTTTTCTAAAAAACCTTACTTTTTCGAAAAAACCTAACTTTTACCAAAACTAACTTTTTCGAAAAAACCTAACTTATACCAAAACTAACTTTTTCGAAAAAACCTAATTTATACCAAAACAAACTTTTTCGAAAAAACTTAACTTATACCAAAACTAACTTTTTCGAAAAAACCTAACTTATACCAAAACTAACTTTTTCTAAAAAACCTAACTTATACCAAAACTAACTTTTTCGAAAAAACCTAACTTATACCAGAACTAACTTTTTCTAAAAAACCTAACTTATACCAAAACTAACTTTTTCTTAAAAACCTAACTTATACCAAAACTAACTTTTTCGAAAAAACCTAACTTTTTCATAAAAACCTAACTTATACCAAAACTAACTTTTTCGAAAAAACCTTACTTTTTCGAAAAAACCTAACTTTTACCAAATCTAACTTTTTCGAAAAAACCTAACTTATACCAAAACTAACTTTTTCTAAAAAACCTTACTTTTTCGAAAAAACCTAACTTTTACCAAAACTAACTTTTTCGAAAAAACCTAACTTACACCAAAACTAACTTTTTCTAAAAAACCTAACTTATACCAAAACTAACTTTTTCTAAAAAACCTAACTTATACCAAAACTAACTTTTTCGAAAAAACCTAACTTATACCAAAACTAACTTTTTCGAAAAAACCTAACTTATACCAAAACTAACTTTTTTTTAAAAACCTAACTTATACCAAAACTAATTTTTTCGAAAAAACCTAACTTATACCAAAACTAACTTTTTCTTAAAAACCTAACTTATACCAAAACTAACTTTTTCGAAAAAACCTAACTTATACCAAAACTAACTTTTTCGAAAAAACCTAACTCATACCAAAACTAACTTTTTCGAAAAAACCTAACTTATACCAAAACTAACTTTTTCTTAAACACCTAACTTATACCACAACTAACTTTTTCATAAAAACCTAACTTATACCAAAACTAACTTTTTCTTAAAAACCTAACTTATACCAAAACTAACTTTTTCTAAAAAAACCTAACTTATACCAAAACTAACTTTTTCGAAAAAACCTAACTTATACCAAAACTAACTTTTTCGAAAAAACCTAACTTGTACCAAAACTAACTTTTTCTAAAAAACCTAACTTATACCAAAACTAACTTTTTCTCAAAAACCTAACTTATACCAAAACTAACTTTTTCGAAAAAACCTAACTTATACCAAAACTAACTTTTTCGAAAAAACCTAACTTTTTCGACAAAACCTAACTTTTACCAAAACGAACTTTTTCGAAAAAACCTAACTTTTACCAAAACTAACTTTTTCGAAAAAACCTAACTTATACCAAAACTAACTTTTTCGAAAAAACCTAACTTATACCAAAACTAACTTTTTCGAAAAAACCTAACTTTTTCGACAAAACCTAACTTTTACCAAATTTAACTTTTTCGAAAAAACCTAACTTATACCAAAACTAACTTTTTCTAAAAAACCTAACTTATACCACAACTAACTTTTTCGAAAAAACCTAACTTATACCAAAACTAACTTTTTCGAAAAAACCTAACTTATACCAAAACTAACTTTTTCTAAAAAACCTAACTTATACCAAAACTAACTTTTTCTCAAAAACCTAACTTATACCAAAACTAACTTTTTCGAAAAAACCTAACTTATACCAAAACTAACTTTTTCGAAAAAACCTAACTTTTTCATAAAAACCTAACTTATACCAAAACTAACTTTTTCGAAAAAACCTAACTTTTACCAAAACTAACTTTTTCGAAAAAACCTAACTTATACCAAAACTAACTTTTTCGAAAAAACCTAACTTATACCAAAACTAACTTTTTCGAAAAAACCTAACTTATACAAAAACTAACTTTTTCTAAAAAACCTTACTTTTTCGAAAAAACCTAACTTATACCAAAACTAACTTTTTCTTAAAAACCTAACTTATACCAAAACTAACTTTTTCGAAAAAACCTAACTTATACCAAAACTAACTTTTTCGAAAAAACCTAACTTTTTCATAAAAACCTAACTTATACCAAAACTAACTTTTTCTTAAAAACCTAACTTATACCAAAACTAACTTTTTCTTAAAAACCTAACTTATACCAAAACTAACTTTTTCGAAAAAACCTAACTTTTACCAAAACTAACTTTTTCTTAAAAACCTAACTTATACCAAAACTAACTTTTTCGAAAAAACCTAACTTATACCAAAACTAACTTTTTCGAAAAAACCTAACTTATACCAAAACTAACTTTTTCTTAAAAACCTAACTTTTACCAAAACTAACTTTTTCGAAAAAACCTAACTTTTTCATAAAAACCTAACTTATACCAAAACTAACTTTTTCTTAAAAACCTAACTTATACCAAAACTAACTTTTTCTTAAAAACCTAACTTATACCAAAACTAACTTTTTCGAAAAAACCTAACTTATACCAAAACTAACTTTTTCGAAAAAACCTAATTTATACCAAAACTAACTTTTTCGAAAAAACCTAACTTATACCAAAACTAACTTTTTCTTAAAAACCTAACTTATACCAAAACTAACTTTTTCGAAAAAACCTAACTTATACCAAAACTAACTTTTTCTTAAAAACCTAACTTATACCAAAACTAACTTTTTCGAAAAAACCTAACTTATACCAAAACTAACTTTTTCGAAAAAACCTAACTCATACCAAAACTAACTTTTTCGAAAAAACCTAACTTATACCAAAACTAACTTTTTCTTAAAAACCTAACTTATACCACAACTAACTTTTTCATAAAAACCTAACTTATACCAAAACTAACTTTTTCTTAAAAACCTAACTTATACCAAAACTAACTTTTTCTAAAAAAACCTAACTTATACCAAAACTAACTTTTTCGAAAAAACCTAACTTATACCAAAACTAACTTTTTCGAAAAAACCTAACTTATACCAAAACTAACTTTTTCTTAAAAACCTAACTTATACCAAAACTAACTTTTTCTTAAAAACCTAACTTATACCAAAACTAACTTTTTCTAAAAAACCTAACTTATACCAAAACTAACTTTTTCTAAAAAACCTAACTTATACCAAAACTAACTTTTTCGAAAAAACCTAACTTATACCAAAACTAACTTTTTCTTAAAAACCTAACTTATACCAAAACTAACTTTTTCTAAAAAACCTAACTTATACCAAAACTAACTTTTTCTTAAAAACCTAACTTATACCAAAACTAACTTTTTCGAAAAAACCTAACTTATACCAAAACTAACTTTTTCGAAAAAACCTAACTTTTTCATAAAAACCTAACTTATACCAAAACTAACTTTTTCTTAAAAACCTAACTTATACCAAAACTAACTTTTTCGAAAAAACCTAACTTATACCAAAACTAACTTTTTCGAAAAAACCTAACTTTTTCATAAAAACCTAACTTATACCAAAACTAACTTTTTCGAAAAAACCTAACTTTTACCAAAACTAACTTTTTCTTAAAAACCTAACTTATACCAAAACTAACTTTTTCGAAAAAACCTAACTTATACCAAAACTAACTTTTTCGAAAAAACCTAACTTTTTCATAAAAACCTAACTTATACCAAAACTAACTTTTTCGAAAAAACCTAACTTATACCAAAACTAACTTTTTCTTAAAAACCTAACTTTTACCAAAACTAACTTTTTCGAAAAAACCTAACTTTTTCATAAAAACCTAACTTATACCAAAACTAACTTTTTCTTAAAAACCTAACTTATACCAAAACTAACTTTTTCTTAAAAACCTAACTTATACCAAAACTAACTTTTAAGAAAAAACCCAACTTATACCAAAACTAACTTTTTCGAAAAAACCTAACTTATACCAAAACTAACTTTTTCTAAAAAACCTAACTTATACCAAAACTAACTTTTTCGAAAAAACCTAACTTATACCAAAACTAACTTTTCTTAAAAACCTAACTTATACCAAAACTAACTTTTTCGAAAAAACCTAACTTATACCAAAACTAACTTTTTCGAAAAAACCTAACTTATACCAAAACTAACTTTTTCTTAAAAACCTAACTTATACCAAAACTAACTTTTCCGAAAAAACCTAACTTTTTCATAAAAACCTAACTTATACCAAAACTAACTTTTTCTTAAAAACCTAACTTATACCAAAACTAACTTTTTCTTAAAAACCTAACTTATACCAAAACTAACTTTTAAGAAAAAACCCAACTTATACCAAAACTAACTTTTTCGAAAAAACCTAACTTATACCAAAACTAACTTTTTCTAAAAAACCTTACTTTTTCGAAAAAACCTAACTTTTACCAAAACTAACTTTTTCTAAAAAACCTTACTTTTTCGAAAAAACCTAACTTATACCAAAACTAACTTTTTCTTAAAAACCTAACTTATACCAAAACTAACTTTTTCTAAAAAACCTAACTTATACCAAAACTAACTTTTTCTAAAAAACCTAACTTATACCAAAACTAACTTTTTCGAAAAAACCTAACTTATACCAAAACTAACTTTTTCTTAAAAACCTAACTTATACCAAAACTAACTTTTTCGAAAAAACCTAACTTTTTCATAAAAACCTAACTTATACAAAAACTAACTTTTTCTTAAAAACCTAACTTATACCAAAACTAACTTTTTCGAAAAAACCTAACTTATACCAAAACTAACTTTTTCGAAAAAACCTAACTTTTTCATAAAAACCTAACTTATACCAAAACTAACTTTTTCGAAAAAACCTAACTTATACCAAAACTAACTTTTTCTTAAAAACCTAACTTATACCAAAACTAACTTTTTCGAAAAAACCTAACTTATACCAAAACTAACTTTTTCGAAAAAACCTAACTTTTTCATAAAAACCTAACTTTTACCAAAACTAACTTTTTCTTAAAAACCTAACTTATACCAAAACTAACTTTTTCTAAAAAACCTAACTTATACCAAAACTAACTTTTTCTAAAAAACCTAACTTATACCAAAACTAACTTTTTCGAAAAAACCTAACTTATACCAAAACTAACTTTTTCTTAAAAACCTAACTTATACCAAAACTAACTTTTTCGAAAAAACCTAACTTATACCAAAACTAACTTTTTCTTAAAAACCTAACTTATACCAAAACTAACTTTTTCGAAAAAACCTAACTTATACCAAAACTAACTTTTTCGAAAAAACCTAACTTTTTCATAAAAACCTAACTTATACCAAAACTAACTTTTTCGAAAAAACCTAACTTATACCAAAACTAACTTTTTCGAAAAAACCTAACTTATACCAAAACTAACTTTTTCGAAAAAACCTAACTTTTTCATAAAAACCTAACTTATACCAAAACTAACTTTTTCGAAAAAACCTAACTTTTACCAAAACTAACTTTTTCTTAAAAACCTAACTTATACCAAAACTAACTTTTTCGAAAAAACCTAACTTATACCAAAACTAACTTTTTCGAAAAAACCTAACTTTTTCATAAAAACCTAACTTATACCAAAACTAACTTTTTCGAAAAAACCTAACTTATACCAAAACTAACTTTTTCTTAAAAACCTAACTTTTACCAAAACTAACTTTTTCGAAAAAACCTAACTTTTTCATAAAAACCTAACTTATACCAAAACTAACTTTTTCTTAAAAACCTAACTTATACCAAAACTAACTTTTTCTTAAAAACCTAACTTATACCAAAACTAACTTTTAAGAAAAAACCCAACTTATACCAAAACTAACTTTTTCGAAAAAACCTAACTTATACCAAAACTAACTTTTTCTAACAAACCTAACTTATACCAAAACTAACTTTTTCGAAAAAACCTAACTTATACCAAAACTAACTTTTCTTAAAAACCTAACTTATACCAAAACTAACTTTTTCGAAAAAACCTAACTTATACCAAAACTAACTTTTTCGAAAAAACCTAACTTATACCAAAACTAACTTTTTCTTAAAAACCTAACTTATACCAAAACTAACTTTTTCGAAAAAACCTAACTTTTTCATAAAAACCTAACTTATACCAAAACTAACTTTTTCTTAAAAACCTAACTTATACCAAAACTAACTTTTTCTTAAAAACCTAACTTATACCAAAACTAACTTTTAAGAAAAAACCCAACTTATACCAAAACTAACTTTTTCGAAAAAACCTAACTTATACCAAAACTAACTTTTCTTAAAAACCTAACTTATACCAAAACTAACTTTTTCGAAAAAACCTAACTTATACCAAAACTAACTTTTTCGAAAAAACCTAACTTATACCAAAACTAACTTTTTCTTAAAAACCTAACTTATACCAAAACTAACTTTTTCGAAAAAACCTAACTTTTTCATAAAAACCTAACTTATACCAAAACTAACTTTTTCTTAAAAACCTAACTTATACCAAAACTAACTTTTTCTTAAAAACCTAACTTATACCAAAACTAACTTTTAAGAAAAAACCCAACTTATACCAAAACTAACTTTTTCGAAAAAACCTAACTTATACCAAAACTAACTTTTTCTAAAAAACCTAACTTATACCAAAACTAACTTTTTCGAAAAAACCTAACTTATACCAAAACTAACTTTTCTTAAAAACCTAACTTATACCAAAACTAACTTTTTCGAAAAAACCTAACTTATACCAAAACTAACTTTTTCGAAAAAACCTAACTTATACCAAAACTAACTTTTTCTTAAAAACCTAACTTATACCAAAACTAACTTTTTCGAAAATACCTAACTTTTTCATAAAAACCTAACTTATACCAAAACTAACTTTTTCTTAAAAACCTAACTTATACCAAAACTAACTTTTTCTTAAAAACCTAACTTATACCAAAACTAACTTTTAAGAAAAAACCCAACTTATACCAAAACTAACTTTTTCGAAAAAACCTAACTTATACCAAAACTAACTTTTCTTAAAAACCTAACTTATACCAAAACTAACTTTTTCGAAAAAACCTAACTTATACCAAAACTAACTTTTTCGAAAAAACCTAACTTATACCAAAACTAACTTTTTCTTAAAAACCTAACTTATACCAAAACTAACTTTTTCGAAAAAACCTAACTTTTTCATAAAAACCTAACTTATACCAAAACTAACTTTTTCTTAAAAACCTAACTTATACCAAAACTAACTTTTTCTTAAAAACCTAACTTATACCAAAACTAACTTTTAAGAAAAAACCCAACTTATACCAAAACTAACTTTTTCGAAAAAACCTAACTTATACCAAAACTAACTTTTTCTAAAAAACCTAACTTATACCAAAACTAACTTTTAAGAAAAAACCTAACTTATACCAAAACTAACTTTTTCGAAAAAACCTAACTTATACCAAAACTAACTTTTTCTTAAAAACCTAACTTATACCAAAACTAACTTTTTCTTAAAAACCTAACTTATACCAAAACTAACTTTTTCGAAAAAACCTAACTTATACCAAAACTAACTTTTTCGAAAAAACCTAACTTATACCAAAACTAACTTTTTCTTAAAAACCTAACTTGTACCAAAACTAACTTTTTCTAAAAAACCTAACTTATACCAAAACTAACTTTTTCGAAAAAACCTAACTTATACCAAAACTAACTTTTTCGAAAAAACCTAACTTATACCAAAACTAACTTTTTCTTAAAAACCTAACTTATACCAAAACTAACTTTTTCGAAAAAACCTAACTTATACCAAAACTAACTTTTTCGAAAAAACCTACCTTATACCAAAACTAACTTTTTCTAAAAAAACCTAACTTATACCAAAACTAACTTTTTCGAAAAAACCTAATTTATACCAAAACTAACTTTTTCGAAAAAACCTAACTTATACCAAAACTAACTTTTTCGAAAAAACCTAACTTATACCAAAACTAACTTTTTCGAAAAAACCTAACTTATACCAAAACTAACTTTTTCGAAAAAACCTAACTTTTTCATAAAAACCTAACTTATACCAAAACTAACTTTTTCGAAAAAACCTAACTTATACCAAAACTAACTTTTTCGAAAAAACCTAACTTATACCAAAACTAACTTTTTCTAAAAAACCTAACTTATACCAAAACTAACTTTTTCGAAAAAACCTAACTTATACCAAAACTAACTTTTTCTAAAAAACCTAACTTATACCAAAACTAACTTTTTCTTAAAAACCTAACTTATACCAAAACTAACTTTTTCGGAAAAACCTAACTGTTTCATAAAAACCTAACTTATACCAAAACTAACTTTTTCGAAAAAACCTAACTTATACCAAAACTAACTTTTTCTTAAAAACCTAACTTTTACCAAAACTAACTTTTTCGAAAAAACCTAACTTAACTTATACCAAAACTAACTTTTTCTTAAAAACCTAACTTATACCAAAACTAACTTTTTCTTAAAAACCTAACTTATACCAAAACTAACTTTTAAGAAAAAACCCAACTTATACCAAAACTAACTTTTTCGAAAAAACCTAACTTATACCAAAACTAATTTTTTCGAAAAAACCTAACTTATACCAAAACTAACTTTTTCTAAAAAACCTTACTTTTTCGAAAAAACCTAACTTTTACCAAAACTAACTTTTTCTAAAAAACCTTGCTTATACCAAAACTAACTTTTTCGAAAAAACCTAACTTATACCAAAACTAACTTTTTCTTAAAAACCTAACTTGTACCAAAACTAACTTTTTCGAAAAAACCTAACTTATACCAAAACTAACTTTTTCGAAAAAACCTAACTTATACCAAAACTAACTTTTTCGAAAAAACCTAACTTTTTCATAAAAACCTAACTTATACCAAAACTAACTTTTTCTAAAAAACCTAACTTATACCAAAACTAACTTTTTCTAAAAAACCTAACTTATACCAAAACTAACTTCTTCGAAAAAACCTAACTTATACCAAAACTAACTTTTTCGAAAAAACCTAATTTATACCAAAACTAACTTTTTCGAAAAAACCTAACTTATACCAAAACTAACTTTTTCTTAAAAACCTAACTTATACCAAAACTAACTTTTTCTAAAAAAACCTAACTTATACCAAAACTAACTTTTTCGAAAAAACCTAATTTATACCAAAACTAACTTTTTCGAAAAAACCTAACTTATACCAAAACTAACTTTTTCGAAAAAACCTAACTTATACCAAAACTAACTTTTTCGAAAAAACCTAACTTATACCAAAACTAACTTTTTCTAAAAAACCTAACTTATACCAAAACTAACTTTTTCGAAAAAACCTAACTTATACCAAAACTAACTTTTTCTAAAAAACCTAACTTATATTAAAACTAACTTCTTCGAAAAAACCTAACTTATACCAAAACTAACTTTTTCGAAAAAACCTAATTTATACCAAAACTAACTTTTTCGAAAAAACCTAACTTATACCAAAACTAACTTTTTCGAAAAAACCTAACTTATACCAAAACTAACTTTTTCTAAAAAACCTAACTTATACCAAAACTAACTTTTTCGAAAAAACCTAACTTATACCAAAACTAACTTTTTCTTAAAAACCTAACTTATACCAAAACTAACTTTTTCGAAAAAACCTAACTTATACCAAAACTAACTTTTTCGAAAAAACTTAACTTATACCAAAACTAACTTTTTCTTAAAAACCTAACTTATACCAAAACTAACTTTTTCGAAAAAACCTAACTTATACCAAAACTAACTTTTTCGAAAAAACCTAACTTATACCAAAACTAACTTTTTCTAAAAAACCTAACTTATACCAAAACTAACTTTTTCGAAAAAACCTAATTTATACCAAAACTAACTTTTTCGAAAAAACCTAACTTATACCAAAACTAACTTTTTCTTAAAAACCTAACTTATACCAAAACTAACTTTTTCTAAAAAAACCTAACTTATACCAAAACTAACTTTTTCGAAAAAACCTAATTTATACCAAAACTAACTTTTTCGAAAAAACCTAACTTATACCAAAACTAACTTTTTCGAAAAAACCTAACTTATAGCAAAACTAACTTTTTCTAAAAAACCTAACTTATACCAAAACTAACTTTTTCGAAAAAACCTAACTTATACCAAAACTAACTTTTTCTAAAAAACCTAACTTATACCAAAACTAACTTCTTCGAAAAAACCTAACTTATACCAAAACTAACTTTTTCGAAAAAACCTAATTTATACCAAAACTAACTTTTTCGAAAAAACCTAACTTATACCAAAACTAACTTTTTCGAAAAAACCTAACTTATACCAAAACTAACTTTTTCTAAAAAACCTAACTTATACCAAAACTAACTTTTTCGAAAAAACCTAACTTATACCAAAACTAACTTTTTCTTAAAAACCTAACTTATACCAAAACTAACTTTTTCGAAAAAACCTAACTTATACCAAAACTAACTTTTTCGAAAAAACCTAACTTATACCAAAACTAACTTTTTCATAAAAACCTAACTTATACCAAAACTAACTTTTTCTTAAAAACCTAACTTATACCAAAACTAACTTTTTCTTAAAAACCTAACTTATACCAAAACTAACTTTTAAGAAAAAACCCAACTTATACCAAAACTAACTTTTTCGAAAAAACCTAACTTATACCAAAACTAACTTTTTCTAAAAAACCTAACTTATACCAAAACTAACTTTTTCGAAAAAACCTAACTTATACCAAAACTAACTTTTCTTAAAAACCTAACTTATACCAAAACTAACTTTTTCGAAAAAACCTAACTTATACCAAAACTAACTTTTTCGAAAAAACCTAACTTATACCAAAACTAACTTTTTCTTAAAAACCTAACTTATACCAAAACTAACTTTTTCGAAAAAACCTAACTTTTTCATAAAAACCTAACTTATACCAAAACTAACTTTTTCTTAAAAACCTAACTTATACCAAAACTAACTTTTTCTTAAAAACCTAACTTATACCAAAACTAACTTTTTCGAAAAAACCTAACTTATACCAAAACTAACTTTTTCGAAAAAACCTAACTTATACCAAAACTAACTTTTCTTAAAAACCTAACTTATACCAAAACTAACTTTTTCGAAAAAACCTAACTTATACCAAAACTAACTTTTTCGAAAAAACCTAACTTATACCAAAACTAACTTTTTCTTAAAAACCTAACTTATACCAAAACTAACTTTTTCGAAAAAACCTAACTTTTTCATAAAAACCTAACTTATACCAAAACTAACTTTTTCTTAAAAACCTAACTTATACCAAAACTAACTTTTTCTTAAAAACCTAACTTATACCAAAACTAACTTTTAAGAAAAAACCCAACTTATACCAAAACTAACTTTTTCGAAAAAACCTAACTTATACCAAAACTAACTTTTTCTAAAAAACCTAACTTATACCAAAACTAACTTTTAAGAAAAAACCTAACTTATACCAAAACTAACTTTTTCGAAAAAACCTAACTTATACCAAAACTAACTTTTTCTTAAAAACCTAACTTATACCAAAACTAACTTTTTCTTAAAAACCTAACTTATACCAAAACTAACTTTTTCGAAAAAACCTAACTTATACCAAAACTAACTTTTTCGAAAAAACCTAACTTATACCAAAACTAACTTTTTCTTAAAAACCTAACTTGTACCAAAACTAACTTTTTCTAAAAAACCTAACTTATACCAAAACTAACTTTTTCGAAAAAACCTAACTTATACCAAAACTAACTTTTTCGAAAAAACCTAACTTATACCAAAACTAACTTTTTCTTAAAAACCTAACTTATACCAAAACTAACTTTTTCGAAAAAACCTAACTTATACCAAAACTAACTTTTTCTTAAAAACCTACCTTATACCAAAACTAACTTTTTCTAAAAAAACCTAACTTATACCAAAACTAACTTTTTCGAAAAAACCTAATTTATACCAAAACTAACTTTTTCGAAAAAACCTAACTTATACCAAAACTAACTTTTTCGAAAAAACCTAACTTATACCAAAACTAACTTTTTCGAAAAAACCTAACTTATACCAAAACTAACTTTTTCGAAAAAACCTAACTTTTTCATAAAAACCTAACTTATACCAAAACTAACTTTTTCGAAAAAACCTAACTTATACCAAAACTAACTTTTTCGAAAAAACCTAACTTATACCAAAACTAACTTATTCTAAAAAACCTAACTTATACCAAAACTAACTTTTTCGAAAAAACCTAACTTATACCAAAACTAACTTTTTCTAAAAAACCTAACTTATACCAAAACTAACTTTTTCTTAAAAACCTAACTTATACCAAAACTAACTTTTTCGGAAAAACCTAACTGTTTCATAAAAACCTAACTTATACCAAAACTAACTTTTTCGAAAAAACCTAACTTATACCAAAACTAACTTTTTCTTAAAAACCTAACTTTTACCAAAACTAACTTTTTCGAAAAAACCTAACTTTTTCATAAAAACTTAACTTATACCAAAACTAACTTTTTCTTAAAAACCTAACTTATACCAAAACTAACTTTTTCTTAAAAACCTAACTTATACCAAAACTAACTTTTAAGAAAAAACCCAACTTATACCAAAACTAACTTTTTCGAAAAAACCTAACTTATACCAAAACTAATTTTTTCGAAAAAACCTAACTTATACCAAAACTAACTTTTTCTAAAAAACCTTACTTTTTCGAAAAAACCTAACTTTTACCAAAACTAACTTTTTCTAAAAAACCTTGCTTATACCAAAACTAACTTTTTCGAAAAAACCTAACTTATACCAAAACTAACTTTTTCTTAAAAACCTAACTTGTACCAAAACTAACTTTTTCGAAAAAACCTAACTTATACCAAAACTAACTTTTTCGAAAAAACCTAACTTATACCAAAACTAACTTTTTCGAAAAAACCTAACTTTTTCATAAAAACCTAACTTATACCAAAACTAACTTTTTCTTAAAAACCTAACTTATACCAAAACTAACTTCTTCGAAAAAACCTAACTTATACCAAAACTAACTTTTTCTTAAAAACCTAACTTATACCAAAACTAACTTTTTCGAAAAAACCTAACTTATACCAAAACTAACTTTTTCTAAAAAACCTTACTTTTTCGAAAAAACCTAACTTATACCAAAACTAACTTTTTCTAAAAAACCTAACTTATACCAAAACTAACTTCTTCGAAAAAACCTAACTTATACCAAAACTAACTTTTTCGAAAAAACCTAATTTATACCAAAACTAACTTTTTCGAAAAAACCTAACTTATACCAAAACTAACTTTTTCTTAAAAACCTAACTTATACCAAAACTAACTTTTTCTAAAAAAACCTAACTTATACCAAAACTAACTTTTTCGAAAAAACCTAATTTATACCAAAACTAACTTTTTCGAAAAAACCTAACTTATACCAAAACTAACTTTTTCGAAAAAACCTAACTTATACCAAAACTAACTTTTTCGAAAAAACCTAACTTATACCAAAACTAACTTTTTCTAAAAAACCTAACTTATACCAAAACTAACTTTTTCGAAAAAACCTAACTTATACCAAAACTAACTTTTTCTAAAAAACCTAACTTATATTAAAACTAACTTCTTCGAAAAAACCTAACTTATACCAAAACTAACTTTTTCGAAAAAACCTAATTTATACCAAAACTAACTTTTTCGAAAAAACCTAACTTATACCAAAACTAACTTTTTCGAAAAAACCTAACTTATACCAAAACTAACTTTTTCTAAAAAACCTAACTTATACCAAAACTAACTTTTTCGAAAAAACCTAACTTATACCAAAACTAACTTTTTCGAAAAAACCTAACTTATACCAAAACTAACTTTTTCTTAAAAACCCAACTTATACCAAAACTAACTTTTTCGAAAAAACCTAACTTATACCAAAACTAACTTTTTCTTAAAAACCTAACTTATACCAAAACTAACTTTTTCGAAAAAACCTAACTTATACCAAAACTAACTTTTTCGAAAAAACCTAACTTATACCAAAACTAACTTTTTCTAAAAAACCTAACTTATACCAAAACTAACTTTTTCGAAAAAACCTAATTTATACCAAAACTAACTTTTTCGAAAAAACCTAACTTATACCAAAACTAACTTTTTCTTAAAAACCTAACTTATACCAAAACTAACTTTTTCTAAAAAAACCTAACTTATACCAAAACTAACTTTTTCGAAAAAACCTAATTTATACCAAAACTAACTTTTTCTAAAAAACCTTACTTTTTCGAAAAAACCTAACTTTTACCAAAACTAACTTTTTCTAAAAAACCTTGCTTATACCAAAACTAACTTTTTCGAAAAAACCTAACTTATACCAAAACTAACTTTTTCTTAAAAACCTAACTTGTACCAAAACTAACTTTTTCGAAAAAACCTAACTTATACCAAAACTAACTTTTTCGAAAAAACCTAACTTATACCAAAACTAACTTTTTCGAAAAAACCTAACTTTTTCATAAAAACCTAACTTATACCAAAACTAACTTTTTCTTAAAAACCTAACTTATACCAAAACTAACTTCTTCGAAAAAACCTAACTTATACCAAAACTAACTTTTTCGAAAAAACCTAACTTATACCAAGACTAACTTTTTCGAAAAAACCTAACTTTTTCATAAAAACCTAACTTATACCAAAACTAACTTTTTCTTAAAAACCTAACTTATACCAATACTAACTTTTTCAAAAAAACCTTACTTTTTCATAAAAACCTAACTTATACCAAAACTAACTTTTTCTTAAAAACCTAACTTATACCAAAACTAACTTTTTCTTAAAAACCTAACTTATACCAAAACTAACTTTTAAGAAAAAACCCAACTTATACCAAAACTAACTTTTTCGAAAAAACCTAACTTATACCAAAACTAACTTTTTCTTAAAAACCTAACTTATACCAAAACTAACTTTTTCGAAAAAACCTAACTTATACCAAAACTAACTTTTTCTTAAAAACCTAACTTATACCAAAACTAACTTTTTCTAAAAAAACCTAACTTATACCAAAACTAACTTTTTCGAAAAAACCTAATTTATACCAAAACTAACTTTTTCGAAAAAACCTAACTAATACCAAAACTAACTTTTTCGAAAAAACCTAACTTATACCAAAACTAACTTTTTCGAAAAAACCTAACTTATACCAAAACTAACTTTTTCGAAAAAACCTAACTTTTTCATAAAAACCTAACTTATACCAAAACTAACTTATTCTAAAAAACCTAACTTATACCAAAACTAACTTTTTCGAAAAAACCTAACTTATACCAAAACTAACTTATTCTAAAAAACCTAACTTATACCAAAACTAACTTTTTCGAAAAAACCTAACTTATACCAAAACTAACTTTTTCTAAAAAACCTAACTTATACCAAAACTAACTTTTTCGAAAAAACCTAATTTATACCAAAACTAACTTTTTCGAAAAAACCTAACTTATACCAAAACTAACTTTTTCTTAAAAACCTAACTTATACCAAAACTAACTTTTTCTAAAAAAACCTAACTTATACCAAAACTAACTTTTTCGAAAAAACCTAATTTATACCAAAACTAACTTTTTCTAAAAAACCTTACTTTTTCGAAAAAACCTAACTTTTACCAAAACTAACTTTTTCTAAAAAACCTTGCTTATACCAACACTAACTTTTTCGAAAAAACCTAACTTATACCAAAACTAACTTTTTCTTAAAAACCTAACTTGTACCAAAACTAACTTTTTCGAAAAAACCTAACTTATACCAAAACTAACTTTTTCGAAAAAACCTAACTTATACCAAAACTAACTTTTTCGAAAAAACCTAACTTTTTCATAAAAACCTAACTTATACCAAAACTAACTTTTTCTTAAAAACCTAACTTATACCAAAACTAACTTCTTCGAAAAAACCTAACTTATACCAAAAATAAATTTTTCGAAAAAACCTAACTTATACCAAAACTAACTTTTTCGAAAAAACCTAACTTTTTCATAAAAACCTAACTTATACCAAAACTAACTTTTTCTTAAAAACCTAACTTATACCAAAACTAACTTTTTCAAAAAAACCTAACTTTTTCATAAAAACCTAACTTATACCAAAACTAACTTTTTCTTAAAAACCTAACTTATACCAAAACTAACTTTTTCTTAAAAACCTAACTTATACCAAAACTAACTTTTAAGAAAAAACCCAACTTATACCAAAACTAACTTTTTCGAAAAAACCTAACTTATACCAAAACTAACTTTTTCTTAAAAACCTAACTTATACCAAAACTAACTTTTTCGAAAAAACCTAACTTATACCAAAACTAACTTTTTCTTAAAAACCTACCTTATACCAAAACTAACTTTTTCTAAAAAAACCTAACTTATACCAAAACTAACTTTTTCGAAAAAACCTAATTTATACCAAAACTAACTTTTTCGAAAAAACCTAACTTATACCAAAACTAACTTTTTCGAAAAAACCTAACTTATACCAAAACTAACTTTTTCGAAAAAACCTAACTTATACCAAAACTAACTTTTTCGAAAAAACCTAACTTTTTCATAAAAACCTAACTTATACCAAAACTAACTTTTTCGAAAAAACCTAACTTATACCAAAACTAACTTTTTCGAAAAAACCTAACTTATACCAAAACTAACTTATTCTAAAAAACCTAACTTATACCAAAACTAACTTTTTCGAAAAAACCTAACTTATACCAAAACTAACTTTTTCTAAAAAACCTAACTTATACCAAAACTAACTTTTTCTTAAAAACCTAACTTATACCAAAACTAACTTTTTCGGAAAAACCTAACTGTTTCATAAAAACCTAACTTATACCAAAACTAACTTTTTCGAAAAAACCTAACTTATACCAAAACTAACTTTTTCTTAAAAACCTAACTTTTACCAAAACTAACTTTTTCGAAAAAACCTAACTTTTTCATAAAAACTTAACTTATACCAAAACTAACTTTTTCTTAAAAACCTAACTTATACCAAAACTAACTTTTTCTTAAAAACCTAACTTATACCAAAACTAACTTTTAAGAAAAAACCCAACTTATACCAAAACTAACTTTTTCGAAAAAACCTAACTTATACCAAAACTAATTTTTTCGAAAAAACCTAACTTATACCAAAACTAACTTTTTCTAAAAAACCTTACTTTTTCGAAAAAACCTAACTTTTACCAAAACTAACTTTTTCTAAAAAACCTTGCTTATACCAAAACTAACTTTTTCGAAAAAACCTAACTTATACCAAAACTAACTTTTTCTTAAAAACCTAACTTGTACCAAAACTAACTTTTTCGAAAAAACCTAACTTATACCAAAACTAACTTTTTCGAAAAAACCTAACTTATACCAAAACTAACTTTTTCGAAAAAACCTAACTTTTTCATAAAAACCTAACTTATACCAAAACTAACTTTTTCTTAAAAACCTAACTTATACCAAAACTAACTTCTTCGAAAAAACCTAACTTATACCAAAACTAACTTTTTCTTAAAAACCTAACTTATACCAAAACTAACTTTTTCGAAAAAACCTAACTTATACCAAAACTAACTTTTTCTAAAAAACCTTACTTTTTCGAAAAAACCTAACTTATACCAAAACTAACTTTTTCTAAAAAACCTAACTTATACCAAAACTAACTTCTTCGAAAAAACCTAACTTATACCAAAACTAACTTTTTCGAAAAAACCTAATTTATACCAAAACTAACTTTTTCGAAAAAACCTAACTTATACCAAAACTAACTTTTTCTTAAAAACCTATCTTATACCAAAACTAACTTTTTCTAAAAAAACCTAACTTATACCAAAACTAACTTTTTCGAAAAAACCTAATTTATACCAAAACTAACTTTTTCGAAAAAACCTAACTTATACCAAAACTAACTTTTTCGAAAAAACCTAACTTATACCAAAACTAACTTTTTCGAAAAAACCTAACTTATACCAAAACTAACTTTTTCTAAAAAACCTAACTTATACCAAAACTAACTTTTTCGAAAAAACCTAACTTATACCAAAACTAACTTTTTCTAAAAAACCTAACTTATATTAAAACTAACTTCTTCGAAAAAACCTAACTTATACCAAAACTAACTTTTTCGAAAAAACCTAATTTATACCAAAACTAACTTTTTCGAAAAAACCTAACTTATACCAAAACTAACTTTTTCGAAAAAACCTAACTTATACCAAAACTAACTTTTTCTAAAAAACCTAACTTATACCAAAACTAACTTTTTCGAAAAAACCTAACTTATACCAAAACTAACTTTTTCTTAAAAACCTAACTTATACCAAAACTAACTTTTTCTTAAAAACCCAACTTATACCAAAACTAACTTTTTCGAAAAAACCTAACTTATACCAAAACTAACTTTTTCTTAAAAACCTAACTTATACCAAAACTAACTTTTTCGAAAAAACCTAACTTATACCAAAACTAACTTTTTCGAAAAAACCTAACTTATACCAAAACTAACTTTTTCTAAAAAACCTAACTTATACCAAAACTAACTTTTTCGAAAAAACCTAATTTATACCAAAACTAACTTTTTCGAAAAAACCTAACTTATACCAAAACTAACTTTTTCTTAAAAACCTAACTTATACCAAAACTAACTTTTTCTAAAAAAACCTAACTTATACCAAAACTAACTTTTTCGAAAAAACCTAATTTATACCAAAACTAACTTTTTCGAAAAAACCTAACTTATACCAAAACTAACTTTTTCGAAAAAACCTAACTTATAGCAAAACTAACTTTTTCTAAAAAACCTAACTTATACCAAAACTAACTTTTTCGAAAAAACCTAACTTATACCAAAACTAACTTTTTCTAAAAAACCTAACTTATACCAAAACTAACTTCTTCGAAAAAACCTAACTTATACCAAAACTAACTTTTTCGAAAAAACCTAATTTATACCAAAACTAACTTTTTCGAAAAAACCTAACTTATACCAAAACTAACTTTTTCGAAAAAACCTAACTTATACCAAAACTAACTTTTCTAAAAAACCTAACTTATACCAAAACTAACTTTTTCGAAAAAACCTAACTTATACCAAAACTAACTTTTTCTTAAAAACCTAACTTATACCAAAACTAACTTTTTCGAAAAAACCTAACTTATACCAAAACTAACTTTTTCGAAAAAACCTAACTTATACCAAAACTAACTTTTTCTTAAAAACCTAACTTATACCAAAACTAACTTTTTCGAAAAAACCTAACTTATACCAAAACTAACTTTTTCTTAAAAACCTAACTTATACCAAAACTAACTTTTTCTAAAAAAACCTAACTTATACCAAAACTAACTTTTTCGAAAAAACCTAATTTATACCAAAACTAACTTTTTCGAAAAAACCTAACTTATACCAAAACTAACTTTTTCGAAAAAACCTAACTTATACCAAAACTAACTTTTTCTAAAAAACCTAACTTATACCAAAACTAACTTTTTCTCAAAACCTTACTTATACCAAAACTAACTTTTTCGAAAAAACCTAACTTATACCAAAACTAACTTTTTCTTAAAAACCTAACTTATACCAAAACTAACTTTTTCGAAAAAACCTAACTTTTTCATAAAAACCTAACTTATACCAAAACTAACTTTTTCGAAAAAACCTAACTTATACCAAAACTAACTTTTTCGAAAAAACCTAACTTATACCAAAACTAACTTTTTCTAAAAAACCTTACTTTTTCGAAAAAACCTAACTTATACCAAAACTAACTTTTTCGAAAAAACCTAACTTTTTCATAAAAACCTAACTTATACCAAAACTAACTTTTTCGAAAAAACCTAACTTATACCAAAACTAACTTTTTCTTAAAAACCTAACTTTTACCAAAACTAACTTTTTCGAAAAAACCTAACTTATACCAAAACTAACTTTTTCTAAAAAACCTTACTTTTTCGAAAAAACCTAACTTTTACCAAAACTAACTTTTTCGAAAAAACCTAACTTATACCAAAACTAACTTTTTCTAAAAAACCTAACTTATACCAAAACTAACTTTTTCTAAAAAACCTAACTTATACCAAAACTAACTTTTTCGAAAAAACCTAACTTATACCAAAACTAACTTTTTCGAAAAAACCTAACTTATACCAAAACTAACTTTTTCTTAAAAACCTAACTTATACCAAAACTAACTTTTTCGAAAAAACCTAACTTATACCAAAACTAACTTTTTCGAAAAAACCTAACTTATACCAAAACTAACTTTTTCTTAAAAACCTAACTTATACCAAAACTAACTTTTTCATAAAAACCTAACTTATACCAAAACTAACTTTTTCTTAAAAACCTAACTTATACCAAAACTAACTTTTTCTAAAAAAACCTAACTTATACCAAAACTAACTTTTTCGAAAAAACCTAACTTATACCAAAACTAACTTTTTCGAAAAAACCTAACTTATACCAAAACTAACTTTTTCTAAAAAACCTAACTTATACCAAAACTAACTTTTTCTCAAAAACCTAACTTATACCAAAACTAACTTTTTCGAAAAAACCTAACTTATACCAAAACTAACTTTTTCTTAAAAACCTAACTTATACCAAAACTAACTTTTTCGAAAAAACCTAACTTATACCAAAACTAACTTTTTCGAAAAAACCTAACTTTTTCATAAAAACCTAACTTATACCAAAACTAACTTTTTCGAAAAAACCTAACTTATACCAAAACTAACTTTTTCTAAAAAACCTTACTTTTTCGAAAAAACCTAACTTTTACCAAAACTAACTTTTTCGAAAAAACCTAACTTTTTCATAAAAACCTAACTTATACCAAAACTAACTTTTTCGAAAAAACCTAACTTATACCAAAACTAACTTTTTCTTAAAAACCTAACTTTTACCAAAACTAACTTTTTCGAAAAAACCTAACTTTTTCATAAAAACCTAACTTATACCAAAACTAACTTTTTCGAAAAAACCTAACTTATACCAAAACTAACTTTTTCTTAAAAACCTAACTTATACCAAAACTAACTTTTAAGAAAAAACCCAACTTATACCAAAACTAACTTTTTCTAAAAAAACCTAACTTATACCAAAACTAACTTTTTCGAAAAAACCTAACTTATACCAAAACTAACTTTTTCGAAAAAACCTAACTTATACCAAAACTAACTTTTTCTAAAAAACCTAACTTATACCAAAACTAACTTTTTCTCAAAAACCTAACTTATACCAAAACTAACTTTTTCGAAAAAACCTAACTTATACCAAAACTAACTTTTTCTTAAAAACCTAACTTATACCAAAACTAACTTTTTCGAAAAAACCTAACTTATACCAAAACTAACTTTTTCGAAAAAACCTAACTTTTTCATAAAAACCTAACTTATACCAAAACTAACTTTTTCGAAAAAACCTAACTTATACCAAAACTAACTTTTTCGAAAAAACCTAACTTATACCAAAACTAACTTTTTCGAAAAAACCTAACTTATACCAAAACTAACTTTTTCTAAAAAACCTTACTTTTTCGAAAAAACCTAACTTATACCAAAACTAACTTTTTCTTAAAAACCTAACTTATACCAAAACTAACTTTTTCGAAAAAACCTAACTTATACCAAAACTAACTTTTTCGAAAAAACCTAACTTTTTCATAAAAACCTAACTTATACCAAAACTAACTTTTTCGAAAAAACCTAACTTTTACCAAAACTAACTTTTTCTTAAAAACCTAACTTATACCAAAACTAACTTTTTCGAAAAAACCTAACTTATACCAAAACTAACTTTTTCTCAAAAACCTAACTTATACCAAAACTAACTTTTTCGAAAAAACCTTACTTATACCAAAACTAACTTTTTCTTAAAAACCTAACTTATACCAAAACTAACTTTTTCGAAAAAACCTAACTTATACCAAAACTAACTTTTTCTTAAAAACCTAACTTTTACCAAAACTAACTTTTTCTAAAAAAACCTAACTTATACCAAAACTAACTTTTTCGAAAAAACCTAATTTATACCAAAACTAACTTTTTCGAAAAAACCTAACTTATACCAAAACTAACTTTTTCGAAAAAACCTAACTTATACCAAAACTAACTTTTTCTTAAAAACCTAACTTTTACCAAAACTAACTTTTTCGAAAAAACCTAACTTTTTCATAAAAACCTAACTTATACCAAAACTAACTTTTTCTTAAAAACCTAACTTATACCAAAACTAACTTTTTCTTAAAAACCTAACTTATACCAAAACTAACTTTTTCTAAAAAACCTAACTTATACCAAAACTAACTTTTTCGAAAAAACCTAACTTATACCAAAACTAACTTTTTCTAAAAAACCTAACTTATACCAAAACTAACTTTTTCGAAAAAACCTAACTTATACCAAAACTAACTTTTTCTTAAAAACCTAACTTATACCAAAACTAACTTTTTCGAAAAAACCTAACTTATACCAAAACTAACTTTTTCTTAAAAACCTAACTTATACCAAAACTAACTTTTTCGAAAAAACCTAACTTATACCAAAACTAACTTTTTCGAAAAAACCTAACTTTTTCATAAAAACCTAACTTATACCAAAACTAACTTTTTCTTAAAAACCTAACTTATACCAAAACTAACTTTTTCGAAAAAACCTAACTTATACCAAAACTAACTTTTTCGAAAAAACCTAACTTTTTCATAAAAACTTAACTTATACCAAAACTAACTTTTTCTTAAAAACCTAACTTATACCAAAACTAACTTTTTCTTAAAAACCTAACTTATACCAAAACTAACTTTTAAGAAAAAACCCAACTTATACCAAAACTAACTTTTTCGAAAAAACCTAACTTATACCAAAACTAACTTTTTCTAAAAAACCTAACTTATACCAAAACTAACTTTTTCGAAAAAACCTAACTTATACCAAAACTAACTTTTCTTAAAAACCTAACTTATACCAAAACTAACTTTTTCGAAAAAACCTAACTTATACCAAAACTAACTTTTTCGAAAAAACCTAACTTATACCAAAACTAACTTTTTCTTAAAAACCTAACTTATACCAAAACTAACTTTTTCGAAAAAACCTAACTTTTTCATAAAAACCTAACTTATACCAAAACTAACTTTTTCTTAAAAACCTAACTTATACCAAAACTAACTTTTTCTTAAAAACCTAACTTATACCAAAACCAACTTTTAAGAAAAAACCCAACTTATACCAAAACTAACTTTTTCGAAAAAACCTAACTTATACCAAAACTAACTTTTTCTAAAAAACCTTACTTTTTCGAAAAAACCTAACTTTTACCAAAACTAACTTTTTCTAAAAAACCTTACTTTTTCATAAAAACCTAACTTTTACCAAAACTAACTTTTTCTTAAAAACCTAACTTATACCAAAACTAACTTTTTCTAAAAAACCTAACTTATACCAAAACTAACTTTTTCTAAAAAACCTAACTTATACCAAAACTAACTTTTTCGAAAAAACCTAACTTATACCAAAACTAACTTTTTCTTAAAAACCTAACTTATACCAAAACTAACTTTTTCGAAAAAACCTAACTTATACCAAAACTAACTTTTTTTTAAAAACCTAACTTATACCAAAACTAACTTTTTCGAAAAAACCTAACTTATACCAAAACTAACTTTTTCGAAAAAACCTAACTTTTTCATAAAAACCTAACTTATACCAAAACTAACTTTTTCTTAAAAACCTAACTTATACCAAAACTAACTTTTTCGAAAAAACCTAACTTATACCAAAACTAACTTTTTCGAAAAAACCTAACTTTTTCATAAAAACCTAACTTATACCAAAACTAACTTTTTCGAAAAAACCTAACTTATACCAAAACTAACTTTTTCTTAAAAACCTAACTTATACCAAAACTAACTTTTTCGAAAAAACCTAACTTATACCAAAACTAACTTTTTCGAAAAAACCTAACTTTTTTATAAAAACCTAACTTTTACCAAAACTAACTTTTTCTTAAAAACCTAACTTATACCAAAACTAACTTTTTCTAAAAAACCTAACTTATACCAAAACTAACTTTTTCGAAAAAACCTAAATTTTTCATAAAAACCTAACTTATACCAAAACTAACTTTTTCTTAAAAACCTAACTTTTACCAAAATTAACTTTTTCTTAAAAACCTAACTTATACCAAAACTAACTTTTTCTAAAAAACCTAACTTATACCAAAACTAACTTTTTCTTAAAAACCTAACTTATACCAAAACTAACTTTTTCTAAAAAAACCTAATTTATACCAAAACTAACTTTTTCGAAAAAACCTAACTTATACCAAAACTAACTTTTTCTTAAAAACCTAACTTATACCAAAACTAACATTTTCGAAAAAACCTAACTTATACCAAAACTAACTTTTTCTTAAAAACCTAACTTATACCAAAACTAACTTTTTCGAAAAAACCTAACTTATACCAAAACTAACTTTTTCGAAAAAACCTAACTTTTTCATAAAAACCTAACTTATACCAAAACTAACTTTTTCTTAAAAACCTAACTTATACCAAAACTAACTTTTTCGAAAAAACCTAACTTATACCAAAACTAACTTTTTCGAAAAAACCTAACTTTTTCATAAAAACCTAACTTATACCAAATCTAACTTTTTCGAAAAAACCTAACTTTTACCAAAACTAACTTTTTCTTAAAAACCTAACTTATACCAAAACTAACTTTTTCGAAAAAACCTAACTTATACCAAAACTAACTTTTTCGAAAAAACCTAACTTTTTCATAAAAACCTAACTTATACCAAAACTAACTTTTTCGAAAAAACCTAACTTATACCAAAACTAACTTTTTCTAAAAAACCTAACTTTTTCATAAAAACCTAACTTTTACCAAAACTAACTTTTTCTTAAAAACCTAACTTATACCAAAACTAACTTTTTCTTAAAAACCTAACTTATACCAAAACTAACTTTTTCTTAAAAACCTAACTTATACCAAAACTAACTTTTTCTTAAAAACCTAACTTATACCAAAACTAACTTTTTCGAAAAAACCTAACTTATACCAAAACTAACTTTTTCGAAAAAACCTAACTTTTTCATAAAAACCTAACTTATACCAAAACTAACTTTTTCTTAAAAACCTAACTTATACCAAAACTAACTTTTTCTTAAAAACCTAACTTTTACCAAAACTAACTTTTTCGAAAAAACCTAACTTTTTCATAAAAACCTAACTTATACCAAAACTAACTTTTTCGAAAAAACCTAACTTATACCAAAACTAACTTTTTCTAAAAAACCTAACTTATACCAAAACTAACTTTTTCTAAAAAACCTAACTTATACCAAAACTAACTTTTTCGAAAAAACCTAACTTATACCAAAACTAACTTTTTCATAAAAACCTAACTTATACCAAAACTAACTTTTTCGAAAAAACCTAACTTATACCAAAACTAACTTTTTCTTAAAAACCTAACTTATACCAAAACTAACTTTTTCGAAAAAACCTAACTTATACCAAAACTAACTTTTTCGAAAAAACCTAACTTTTTCATAAAAACCTAACTTTTACCAAAACTAACTTTTTCTTAAAAACCTAACTTATACCAAAACTAACTTTTTCTAAAAAACCTAACTTATACCAAAACTAACTTTTTCGAAAAAACCTAACTTTTTCATAAAAACCTAACTTTTACCAAAACTAACTTTTTCTTAAAAACCTAACTTTTACCAAAACTAACTTTTTCTTAAAAACCTAACTTATACCAAAACTAACTTTTTCGAAAAAACCTAACTTTTTCATAAAAACCTAACTTATACCAAAACTAACTTTTTCGAAAAAACCTAACTTATACCAAAACTAACTTTTTCTAAAAAACCTAACTTATACCAAAACTAACTTTTTCTAAAAAACCTAACTTATACCAAAACTAACTTTTTCGAAAAAACCTAACTTATACCAAAACTAACTTTTTCTTAAAAACCTAACTTATACCAAAACTAACTTTTTCGAAAAAACCTAACTTATACCAAAACTAACTTTTTCGAAAAAACCTAACTTTTTCATAAAAACCTAACTTATACCAAAACTAACTTTTTCTTAAAAACCTAACTTATACCAAAACTAACTTTTTCGAAAAAACCTAACTTATACCAAAACTAACTTTTTCGAAAAAACCTAACTTTTTCATAAAAACCTAACTTATACCAAAACTAACTTTTTCGAAAAAACCTAACTTTTACCAAAACTAACTTTTTCTTAAAAACCTAACTTATACCAAAACTAACTTTTTCTTAAAAACCTAACTTTTACCAAAACTAACTTTTTCGAAAAAACCTAACTTTTTCAAAAAAACCTAACTTATACCAAAACTAACTTTTTCGAAAAAACCTAACTTATACCAAAACTAACTTTTTCTAAAAAACCTAACTTTTTCATAAAAACCTAACTTATACCAAAACTAACTTTTTCTAAAAAACCTAACTTATACCAAAACTAACTTTTTCTTAAAAACCTAACTTATACCAAAACTAACTTTTTCTTAAAAACCTAACTTATACCAAAACTAACTTTTTCTTAAAAACCTAACTTATACCAAAACTAACTTTTTCGAAAAAACCTAACTTATACCAAAACTAACTTTTTCGAAAAAACCTAACTTTTTCATAAAAACCTAACTTTTACCAAAACTAACTTTTTCTTAAAAACCTAACTTATACCAAAACTAACTTTTTCTTAAAAACCTAACTTTTACCAAAACTAACTTTTTCGAAAAAACCTAACTTTTTCATAAAAACCTAACTTATACCAAAACTAACTTTTTCGAAAAAACCTAACTTATACCAAAACTAACTTTTTCTTAAAAACCTAACTTATACCAAAACTAACTTTTTCTAAAAAACCTAACTTATACCAAAACTAACTTTTTCGAAAAAACCTAACTTATACCAAAACTAACTTTTTCATAAAAACCTAACTTATACCAAAACTAACTTTTTCGAAAAAACCTAACTTATACCAAAACTAACTTTTTCTTAAAAACCTAACTTATACCAAAACTAACTTTTTCGAAAAAACCTAACTTATACCAAAACTAACTTTTTCGAAAAAACCTAACTTTTTCATAAAAACCTAACTTTTACCAAAACTAACTTTTTCTTAAAAACCTAACTTATACCAAAACTAACTTTTTCTAAAAAACCTAACTTATACCAAAACTAACTTTTTCGAAAAAACCTAACTTTTTCATAAAAACCTAACTTTTACCAAAACTAACTTTTTCTTAAAAACCTAACTTATACCAAAACTAACTTTTTCTTAAAAACCTAACTTTTACCAAAACTAACTTTTTCGAAAAAACCTAACTTTTTCATAAAAACCTAACTTATACCAAAACTAACTTTTTCGAAAAAACCTAACTTATACCAAAACTAACTTTTTCTAAAAAACCTAACTTATACCAAAACTAACTTTTTCTAAAAAACCTAACTTATACCAAAACTAACTTTTTCGAAAAAACCTAACTTATACCAAAACTAACTTTTTCTTAAAAACCAAACTTATACCAAAACTAACTTTTTCTTAAAAACCTAACTTATACCAAAACTAACTTTTTCGAAAAAACCTAACTTATACCAAAACTAACTTTTTCGAAAAAACCTAACTTTTTCATAAAAACCTAACTTTTACCAAAACTAACTTTTTCTTAAAAACCTAACTTATACCAAAACTAACTTTTTCTTAAAAACCTAACTTTTACCAAAACTAACTTTTTCGAAAAAACCTAACTTTTTCATAAAAACCTAACTTATACCAAAACTAACTTTTTCGAAAAAACCTAACTTATACCAAAACTAACTTTTTCTAAAAAACCTAACTTATACCAAAACTAACTTTTTCTAAAAAACCTAACTTATACCAAAACTAACTTTTTCGAAAAAACCTAACTTATACCAAAACTAACTTTTTCTTAAAAACCTAACTTATACCAAAACTAACTTTTTCGAAAAAACCTAACTTATACCAAAACTAACTTTTTCTTAAAAACCTAACTTATACCAAAACTAACTTTTTCGAAAAAACCTAACTTATACCAAAACTAACTTTTTCGAAAAAACCTAACTTTTTCATAAAAACCTAACTTATACCAAAACTAACTTTTTCTTAAAAACCTAACTTATACCAAAACTAACTTTTTCGAAAAAACCTAACTTATACCAAAACTAACTTTTTCGAAAAAACCTAACTTTTTCATAAAAACCTAACTTATACCAAAACTAACTTTTTCGAAAAAACCTAACTTTTACCAAAACTAACTTTTTCTTAAAAACCTAACTTATACCAAAACTAACTTTTTCGAAAAAACCTAACTTATACCAAAACTAACTTTTTCGAAAAAACCTAACTTTTTCATAAAAACCTAACTTATACCAAAACTAACTTTTTCGAAAAAACCTAACTTATACCAAAACTAACTTTTTCTTAAAAACCTAACTTTTACCAAAACTAACTTTTTCGAAAAAACCTAACTTTTTCATAAAAACCTAACTTATACCAAAACTAACTTTTTCTTAAAAACCTAACTTATACCAAAACTAACTTTTTCTTAAAAACCTAACTTATACCAAAACTAACTTTTAAGAAAAAACCCAACTTATACCAAAACTAACTTTTTCGAAAAAACCTAACTTATACCAAAACTAACTTTTTCTAAAAAACCTAACTTATACCAAAACTAACTTTTTCGAAAAAACCTAACTTATACCAAAACTAACTTTTCTTAAAAACCTAACTTATACCAAAACTAACTTTTTCGAAAAAACCTAACTTATACCAAAACTAACTTTTTCGAAAAAACCTAACTTATACCAAAACTAACTTTTTCTTAAAAACCTAACTTATACCAAAACTAACTTTTTCGAAAAAACCTAACTTATACCAAAACTAACTTTTTCGAAAAAACCTAACTTTTTCATAAAAACCTAACTTATACCAAAACTAACTTTTTCGAAAAAACCTAACTTATACCAAAACTAACTTTTTCTTAAAAACCTAACTTATACCAAAACTAACTTTTTCGAAAAAACCTAACTTATACCAAAACTAACTTTTTCGAAAAAACCTAACTTTTTCATAAAAACCTAACTTTTACCAAAACTAACTTTTTCTTAAAAACCTAACTTATACCAAAACTAACTTTTTCTAAAAAACCTAACTTATACCAAAACTAACTTTTTCGAAAAAACCTAACTTTTTCTTAAAAACCTAACTTTTACCAAAACTAACTTTTTCTTAAAAACCTAACTTATACCAAAACTAACTTTTTCTTAAAAACCTAACTTTTACCAAAACTAACTTTTTCGAAAAAACCTAACTTTTTCATAAAAACCTAACTTATACCAAAACTAACTTTTTCGAAAAAACCTAACTTATACCAAAACTAACTTTTTCTAAAAAACCTAACTTATACCAAAACTAACTTTTTCTAAAAAACCTAACTTATACCAAAACTAACTTTTTCGAAAAAACCTAACTTATACCAAAACTAACTTTTTCTTAAAAACCTAACTTATACCAAAACTAACTTTTTCTTAAAAACCTAACTTATACCAAAACTAACTTTTTCGAAAAAACCTAACTTATACCAAAACTAACTTTTTCGAAAAAACCTAACTTTTTCATAAAAACCTAACTTTTACCAAAACTAACTTTTTCTTAAAAACCTAACTTATACCAAAACTAACTTTTTCTTAAAAACCTAACTTTTACCAAAACTAACTTTTTCGAAAAAACCTAACTTTTTCATAAAAACCTAACTTATACCAAAACTAACTTTTTCGAAAAAACCTAACTTATACCAAAACTAACTTTTTCTAAAAAACCTAACTTATACCAAAACTAACTTTTTCTAAAAAACCTAACTTATACCAAAACTAACTTTTTCGAAAAAACCTAACTTATACCAAAACTAACTTTTTCTTAAAAACCTAACTTATACCAAAACTAACTTTTTCGAAAAAACCTAACTTATACCAAAACTAACTTTTTCTTAAAAACCTAACTTATACCAAAACTAACTTTTTCGAAAAAACCTAACTTATACCAAAACTAACTTTTTCGAAAAAACCTAACTTTTTCATAAAAACCTAACTTATACCAAAACTAACTTTTTCTTAAAAACCTAACTTATACCAAAACTAACTTTTTCGAAAAAACCTAACTTATACCAAAACTAACTTTTTCGAAAAAACCTAACTTTTTCATAAAAACCTAACTTATACCAAAACTAACTTTTTCGAAAAAACCTAACTTTTACCAAAACTAACTTTTTCTTAAAAACCTAACTTATACCAAAACTAACTTTTTCGAAAAAACCTAACTTATACCAAAACTAACTTTTTCGAAAAAACCTAACTTTTTCATAAAAACCTAACTTATACCAAAACTAACTTTTTCGAAAAAACCTAACTTATACCAAAACTAACTTTTTCTTAAAAACCTAACTTTTACCAAAACTAACTTTTTCGAAAAAACCTAACTTTTTCATAAAAACCTAACTTATACCAAAACTAACTTTTTCTTAAAAACCTAACTTATACCAAAACTAACTTTTTCTTAAAAACCTAACTTATACCAAAACTAACTTTTAAGAAAAAACCCAACTTATACCAAAACTAACTTTTTCGAAAAAACCTAACTTATACCAAAACTAACTTTTTCTAAAAAACCTAACTTATACCAAAACTAACTTTTTCGAAAAAACCTAACTTATACCAAAACTAACTTTTCTTAAAAACCTAACTTATACCAAAACTAACTTTATCGAAAAAACCTAACTTATACCAAAACTAACTTTTTCGAAAAAACCTAACTTATACCAAAACTAACTTTTTCTTAAAAACCTAACTTATACCAAAACTAACTTTTTCGAAAAAACCTAACTTTTGCATAAAAACCTAACTTATACCAAAACTAACTTTTTCTTAAAAACCTAACTTATACCAAAACTAACTTTTTCTTAAAAACCTAACTTATACCAAAACTAACTTTTAAGAAAAAACCCAACTTATACCAAAACTAACTTTTTCGAAAAAACCTAACTTATACCAAAACTAACTTTTTCTAAAAAACCTTACTTTTTCGAAAAAACCTAACTTTTACCAAAACTAACTTTTTCTAAAAAACCTTACTTTTTCATAAAAACCTAACTTTTACCAAAACTAACTTTTTCTTAAAAACCTAACTTATACCAAAACTAACTTTTTCTAAAAAACCTAACTTATACCAAAACTAACTTTTTCTAAAAAACCTAACTTATACCAAAACTAACTTTTTCGAAAAAACCTAACTTATACCAAAACTAACTTTTTCTTAAAAACCTAACTTATACCAAAACTAACTTTTTCTAAAAAAACCTAACTTATACCAAAACTAACTTTTTCTTAAAAACCTAACTTATACCAAAACTAACTTTTTCTAAAAAAACCTAACTTATACCAAAACTAACTTTTTCTAAAAAAACCTAACTTATACCAAAACTAACTTTTTCTGAAAAACCTAACTTATACCAAAACTAACTTTTTCTTAAAAACCTAACTTTTACCAAAACTAACTTTTTCGAAAAAACCTAACTTTTTCATAAAAACCTAACTTATACCAAAACTAACTTTTTCTTAAAAACCTAACTTATACCAAAACTAACTTTTTCTAAAAAAACCTAACTTATACCAAAACTAACTTTTTCGAAAAAACCTAACTTATACCAAAACTAACTTTTTCTTAAAAACCTAACTTATACCAAAACTAACTTTTTCTAAAAAAACCTAACTTATACCAAAACTAACTTTTTCTAAAAAAACCTAACTTATACCAAAACTAACTTTTTCTTAAAAACCTAACTTATACCAAAACTAACTTTTTCGAAAAAACCTAACTTTTTCATAAAAACCTAACTTATACCAAAACTAACTTTTTCTAAAAAACCTAACTTATACCAAAACTAACTTTTTCTTAAAAACCTAACTTATACCAAAACTAACTTTTTCGAAAAAACCTAACTTATACCAAAACTAACTTTTTCTAAAAAACCTAACTTATACCAAAACTAACTTTTTCTTAAAAACCTAACTTATACCAAAACTAACTTTTTCTAAAAAAACCTAACTTATACCAAAACTAACTTTTTCTAAAAAAACCTAACTTATACCAAAACTAACTTTTTCTTAAAAACCTAACTTATACCAAAACTAACTTTTTCTAAAAAAACCTAACTTATACCAAAACTAACTTTTTCTTAAAAACCTAACTTATACCAAAACTAACTTTTTCGAAAAAACCTAACTTTTTCATAAAAACCTAACTTATACCAAAACTAACTTTTTCGAAAAAACCTAACTTATACCAAAACTAACTTTTTCGAAAAAACCTAACTTATACCAAAACTAACTTTTTCGAAAAAACCTAACTTATACCAAAACTAACTTTTTCTCAAAAACCTAACTTATACCAAAACTAACTTTTTCGAAAAAACCTAACTTATACCAAAACTAACTTTTTCTAAAAAACCTAACTTATACCAAAACTAACTTTTTCATAAAAACCTAACTTATACCAAAACTAACTTTTTCTAAAAAAACCTAACTTATACCAAAACTAACTTTTTCGAAAAAACCTAACTTATACCAAAACTAACTTTTTCGAAAAAACCTAACTTTTTCATAAAAACCTAACTTATACCAAAACTAACTTTTTCGAAAAAACCTAACTTATACCAAAACTAACTTTTTCGAAAAAACCTAACTTATACCAAAACTAACTTTTTCGAAAAAACCTAACTTATACCAAAACTAACTTTTTCTAAAAAACCTAACTTATACCAAAACTAACTTTTTCTCAAAAACCTAACTTATACCAAAACTAACTTTTTCTAAAAAACCTAACTTATACCAAAACTAACTTTTTCTAAAAAACCTAACTTATACCAAAACTAACTTTTTCTTAAAAACCTAACTTATACCAAAACTAACTTTTTCGAAAAAACCTAACTTATACCAAAACTAACTTTTTCGAAAAAACCTAACTTTTTCATAAAAACCTAACTTATACCAAAACTAACTTTTTCTTAAAAACCTAACTTATACCAAAACTAACTTTTTCTAAAAAAACCTAACTTATACCAAAACTAACTTTTTCGAAAAAACCTAACTTATACCAAAACTAACTTTTTCGAAAAAACCTAACTTATACCAAAACTAACTTTTTCTAAAAAACCTAACTTATACCAAAACTAACTTTTTCTCAAAAACCTAACTTATACCAAAACTAACTTTTTCGAAAAAACCTAACTTATACCAAAACTAACTTTTTCTAAAAAACCTAACTTATACCAAAACTAACTTTTTCTTAAAAACCTAACTTATACCAAAACTAACTTTTTCTAAAAAAACCTAACTTATACCAAAACTAACTTTTTCTAAAAAAACCTAACTTATACCAAAACTAACTTTTTCTTAAAAACCTAACTTATACCAAAACTAACTTTTTCTAAAAAAACCTAACTTATACCAAAACTAACTTTTTCTTAAAAACCTAACTTATACCAAAACTAACTTTTTCGAAAAAACCTAACTTATACCAAAACTAACTTTTTCTTAAAAACCTAACTTATACCAAAACTAACTTTTTCTAAAAAAACCTAACTTATACCAAAACTAACTTTTTCTTAAAAACCTAACTTATACCAAAACTAACTTTTTCGAAAAAACCTAACTTTTTCATAAAATCCTAACTTATACCAAAACTAACTTTTTCGAAAAAACCTAACTTATACCAAAACTAACTTTTTCGAAAAAACCTAACTTATACCAAAACTAACTTTTTCTTAAAAACTTAACTTTTACCAAAACTAACTTTTTCGAAAAAACCTAACTTTTTCATAAAAACCTAACTTATACCAAAACTAACTTTTTCTTAAAAACCTAACTTATACCAAAACTAACTTTTTCTTAAAAACCTAACTTATACCAAAACTAACTTTTAAGAAAAAACCCAACTTATACCAAAACTAACTTTTTCGAAAAAACCTAACTTATACCAAAACTAACTTTTTCTAAAAAACCTAACTTATACCAAAACTAACTTTTTCGAAAAAACCTAACTTATACCAAAACTAACTTTTCCTTAAAAACCTAACTTATACCAAAACTAACTTTTTCGAAAAAACCTAACTTATACCAAAACTTACTTTTTCGAAAAAACCTAACTTATACCAAAACTAACTTTTTCTTAAAAACCTAACTTATACCAAAACTAACTTTTTCGAAAAAACCTAACTTATACCAAAACTAACTTTTTCTTAAAAACCTAACTTATACCAAAACTAACTTTTTCTAAAAAAACCTAACTTATACCAAAACTAACTTTTTCGAAAAAACCTAATTTATACCAAAACTAACTTTTTCGAAAAAACCTAACTTATACCAAAACTAACTTTTTCGAAAAAACCTAACTTATACCAAAACTAACTTTTTCTAAAAAACCTAACTTATACCAAAACTAACTTTTTCTTAAAAACCTAACTTATACCAAAACTAACTTTTTCGAAAAAACCTAACTTTTTCATAAAAACCTAACTTATACCAAAACTAACTTTTTCGAAAAAACCTAACTTATACCAAAACTAACTTTTTCGAAAAAACCTAACTTATACCAAAACTAACTTTTTCTTAAAAACCTAACTTATACCAAAACTAACTTTTTCTAAAAAAACCTAACTTATACCAAAACTAACTTTTTCGAAAAAACCTAATTTATACCAAAACTAACTTTTTCGAAAAAACCTAACTTATACCAAAACTAACTTTTTCGAAAAAACCTAACTTATACCAAAACTAACTTTTTCGAAAAAACCTAACTTATACCAAAACTAACTTTTTCTTAAAAACCTAACTTATACCAAAACTAACTTTTTCGAAAAAACCTAACTTATACCAAAACTAACTTTTTCTTAAAAACCTAACTTATACCAAAACTAACTTTTTCTAAAAAAACCTAACTTATACCAAAACTAACTTTTTCGAAAAAACCTAATTTATACCAAAACTAACTTTTTCGAAAAAACCTATTTTATACCAAAACTAACTTTTTCGAAAAAACCTAACTTATACCAAAACTAACTTTTTCGAAAAAACCTAACTTATACCAAAACTAACTTTTTCGAAAAAACCTAACTTATACCAAAACTAACTTTTTCTAAAAAACCTAACTTATACCAAAACTAACTTTTTCTTAAAAACCTAACTTATACCAAAACTAACTTTTTCGAAAAAACCTAACTTTTTCATAAAAACCTAACTTATACCAAAACTAACTTTTTCGAAACCACCTAACTTATACCAAAACTAACTTTTTCGAAAAAACCTAACTTATACCAAAACTAACTTTTTCGAAAAAACCTAATTTATACCAAAACTAACTTTTTCTAAAAAACCTAACTTATACCAAAACTAACTTTTTCTTAAAAACCTAACTTATACCAAAACTAACTTTTTCGAAAAAACCTAACTTATACCAAAACTAACTTTTTCTCAAAAACCTAACTTATACCAAAACTAACTTTTTCGAAAAAACCTTACTTATACCAAAACTAACTTTTTCTTAAAAACCTAACTTATACCAAAACTAACTTTTTCGAAAAAACCTAACTTATACCAAAACTAACTTTTTCTTAAAAACCTAACTTATACCAAAACTAACTTTTTCTAAAAAAACCTAACTTATACCAAAACTAACTTTTTCGAAAAAACCTAATTTATACCAAAACTAACTTTTTCGAAAAAACCTAACTTATACCAAAACTAACTTTTTCGAAAAAACCTAACTTATACCAAAACTAACTTTTTCTTAAAAACCTAACTTTTACCAAAACTAACTTTTTCGAAAAAACCTAACTTTTTCATAAAAACCTAACTTATACCAAAACTAACTTTTTCTTAAAAACCTAACTTATACCAAAACTAACTTTTTCTTAAAAACCTAACTTATACCAAAACTAACTTTTTCTAAAAAACCTAACTTATACCAAAACTAACTTTTTCGAAAAAACCTAACTTATACCAAAACTAACTTTTTCTAAAAAACCTAACTTATACCAAAACTAACTTTTTCGAAAAAACCTAACTTATACCAAAACTAACTTTTTCTTAAAAACCTAACTTATACCAAAACTAACTTTTTCGAAAAAAACTAACTTATACCAAAACTAACTTTTTCTTAAAAACCTAACTTATACCAAAACTAACTTTTTCGAAAAAACCTAACTTATACCAAAACTAACTTTTTCGAAAAAACCTAACTTTTTCATAAAAACCTAACTTATACCAAAACTAACTTTTTCTTAAAAACCTAACTTATACCAAAACTAACTTTTTCGAAAAAACCTAACTTATACCAAAACTAACTTTTTCGAAAAAACCTAACTTTTTCATAAAAACCTAACTTATACCAAAACTAACTTTTTCTTAAAAACCTAACTTATACCAAAACTAACTTTTTCTTAAAAACCTAACTTATACCAAAACTAACTTTTAAGAAAAAACCCAACTTATACCAAAACTAACTTTTTCGAAAAAACCTAACTTATACCAAAACTAACTTTTTCTAAAAAACCTAACTTATACCAAAACTAACTTTTTCGAAAAAACCTAACTTATACCAAAACTAACTTTTCTTAAAAACCTAACTTATACCAAAACTAACTTTTTCGAAAAAACCTAACTTATACCAAAACTAACTTTTTCGAAAAAACCTAACTTATACCAAAACTAACTTTTTCTTAAAAACCTAACTTATACCAAAACTAACTTTTTCGAAAAAACCTAACTTTTTCATAAAAACCTAACTTATACCAAAACTAACTTTTTCTTAAAAACCTAACTTATACCAAAACTAACTTTTTCTTAAAAACCTAACTTATACCAAAACCAACTTTTAAGAAAAAACCCAACTTATACCAAAACTAACTTTTTCGAAAAAACCTAACTTATACCAAAACTAACTTTTTCTAAAAAACCTTACTTTTTCGAAAAAACCTAACTTTTACCAAAACTAACTTTTTCTAAAAAACCTTACTTTTTCATAAAAACCTAACTTTTACCAAAACTAACTTTTTCTTAAAAACCTAACTTATACCAAAACTAACTTTTTCTAAAAAACCTAACTTATACCAAAACTAACTTTTTCTAAAAAACCTAACTTATACCAAAACTAACTTTTTCGAAAAAACCTAACTTATACCAAAACTAACTTTTTCTTAAAAACCTAACTTATACCAAAACTAACTTTTTCGAAAAAACCTAACTTATACCAAAACTAACTTTTTCTTAAAAACCTAACTTATACCAAAACTAACTTTTTCGAAAAAACCTAACTTATACCAAAACTAACTTTTTCGAAAAAACCTAACTTTTTCATAAAAACCTAACTTATACCAAAACTAACTTTTTCTTAAAAACCTAACTTATACCAAAACTAACTTTTTCGAAAAAACCTAACTTATACCAAAACTAACTTTTTCGAAAAAACCTAACTTTTTCATAAAAACCTAACTTATACCAAAACTAACTTTTTCGAAAAAACCTAACTTATACCAAAACTAACTTTTTCTTAAAAACCTAACTTATACCAAAACTAACTTTTTCGAAAAAACCTAACTTATACCAAAACTAACTTTTTCGAAAAAACCTAACTTTTTTATAAAAACCTAACTTTTACCAAAACTAACTTTTTCTTAAAAACCTAACTTATACCAAAACTAACTTTTTCTAAAAAACCTAACTTATACCAAAACTAACTTTTTCGAAAAAACCTAAATTTTTCATAAAAACCTAACTTATACCAAAACTAACTTTTTCTTAAAAACCTAACTTTTACCAAAATTAACTTTTTCTTAAAAACCTAACTTATACCAAAACTAACTTTTTCTAAAAAACCTAACTTATACCAAAACTAATTTTTTCTTAAAAACCTAACTTATACCAAAACTAACTTTTTCTAAAAAAACCTAATTTATACCAAAACTAACTTTTTCGAAAAAACCTAACTTATACCAAAACTAACTTTTTCTTAAAAACCTAACTTATACCAAAACTAACTTTTTCGAAAAAACCTAACTTATACCAAAACTAACTTTTTCTTAAAAACCTAACTTATACCAAAACTAACTTTTTCGAAAAAACCTAACTTATACCAAAACTAACTTTTTCGAAAAAACCTAACTTTTTCATAAAAACCTAACTTATACCAAAACTAACTTTTTCTTAAAAACCTAACTTATACCAAAACTAACTTTTTCGAAAAAACCTAACTTATACCAAAACTAACTTTTTCGAAAAAACCTAACTTTTTCATAAAAACCTAACTTATACCAAAACTAACTTTTTCGAAAAAACCTAACTTTTACCAAAACTAACTTTTTCTTAAAAACCTAACTTATACCAAAACTAACTTTTTCGAAAAAACCAAACTTATACCAAAACTAACTTTTTCGAAAAAACCTAACTTTTTCATAAAAACCTAACTTATACCAAAACTAACTTTTTCGAAAAAACCTAACTTATACCAAAACTAACTTTTTCTAAAAAACCTAACTTTTTCTTAAAAACCTAACTTTTACCAAAACTAACTTTTTCTTAAAAACCTAACTTATACCAAAACTAACTTTTTCTTAAAAACCTAACTTATACCAAAACTAACTTTTTCTTAAAAACCTAACTTATACCAAAACTAACTTTTTCTTAAAAACCTAACTTATACCAAAACTAACTTTTTCTTAAAAACCTAACTTTTACCAAAACTAACTTTTTCGAAAAAACCTAACTTTTTCATAAAAACCTAACTTATACCAAAACTAACTTTTTCGAAAAAACCTAACTTATACCAAAACTAACTTTTTCTAAAAAACCTAACTTATACCAAAACTAACTTTTTCTAAAAAACCTAACTTATACCAAAACTAACTTTTTCGAAAAAACCTAACTTATACCAAAACTAACTTTTTCATAAAAACCTAACTTATACCAAAACTAACTTTTTCGAAAAAACCTAACTTATACCAAAACTAACTTTTTCTTAAAAACCTAACTTATACCAAAACTAACTTTTTCGAAAAAACCTAACTTATACCAAAACTAACTTTTTCGAAAAAACCTAACTTTTTCATAAAAACCTAACTTTTACCAAAACTAACTTTTTCTTAAAAACCTAACTTATACCAAAACTAACTTTTTCTAAAAAACCTAACTTATACCAAAACTAACTTTTTCGAAAAAACCTAACTTTTTCATAAAAACCTAACTTTTACCAAAACTAACTTTTTCTTAAAAACCTAACTTATACCAAAACTAACTTTTTCTTAAAAACCTAACTTTTACCAAAACTAACTTTTTCGAAAAAACCTAACTTTTTCATAAAAACCTAACTTATACCAAAACTAACTTTTTCGAAAAAACCTAACTTATACCAAAACTAACTTTTTCTAAAAAACCTAACTTATACCAAAACTAACTTTTTCTAAAAAACCTAACTTATACCAAAACTAACTTTTTCGAAAAAACCTAACTTATACCAAAACTAACTTTTTCTTAAAAACCTAACTTATACCAAAACTAACTTTTTCGAAAAAACCTAACTTATACCAAAACTAACTTTTTCGAAAAAACCTAACTTTTTCATAAAAACCTAACTTATACCAAAACTAACTTTTTCTTAAAAACCTAACTTATACCAAAACTAACTTTTTCGAAAAAACCTAACTTATACCAAAACTAACTTTTTCGAAAAAACCTAACTTTTTCTTAAAAACCTAACTTATACCAAAACTAACTTTTTCGAAAAAACCTAACTTTTACCAAAACTAACTTTTTCTTAAAAACCTAACTTTTACCAAAACTAACTTTTTCTTAAAAACCTAACTTTTACCAAAACTAACTTTTTCGAAAAAACCTAACTTTTTCATAAAAACCTAACTTATACCAAAACTAACTTTTTCGAAAAAACCTAACTTATACCAAAACTAACTTTTTCTAAAAAACCTAACTTTTTCATAAAAACCTAACTTATACCAAAACTAACTTTTTCTAAAAAACCTAACTTATACCAAAACTAACTTTTTCTTAAAAACCTAACTTATACCAAAACTAACTTTTTCTTAAAAACCTAACTTATACCAAAACTAACTTTTTCTTAAAAACCTAACTTATACCAAAACTAACTTTTTCGAAAAAACCTAACTTATACCAAAACTAACTTTTTCGAAAAAACCTAACTTTTTCATAAAAACCTAACTTTTACCAAAACTAACTTTTTCTTAAAAACCTAACTTATACCAAAACTAACTTTTTCTTAAAAACCTAACTTTTACCAAAACTAACTTTTTCGAAAAAACCTAACTTTTTCATAAAAACCTAACTTATACCAAAACTAACTTTTTCGAAAAAACCTAACTTATACCAAAACTAACTTTTTCTAAAAAACCTAACTTATACCAAAACTAACTTTTTCTAAAAAACCTAACTTATACCAAAACTAACTTTTTCGAAAAAACCTAACTTATACCAAAACTAACTTTTTCTTAAAAACCTAACTTATACCAAAACTAACTTTTTCTTAAAAACCTAACTTATACCAAAACTAACTTTTTCGAAAAAACCTAACTTATACCAAAACTAACTTTTTCGAAAAAACCTAACTTTTTCATAAAAACCTAACTTTTACCAAAACTAACTTTTTCTTAAAAACCTAACTTATACCAAAACTAACTTTTTCTTAAAAACCTAACTTTTACCAAAACTAACTTTTTCGAAAAAACCTAACTTTTTCATAAAAACCTAACTTATACCAAAACTAACTTTTTCGAAAAAACCTAACTTATACCAAAACTAACTTTTTCTAAAAAACCTAACTTATACCAAAACTAACTTTTTCTAAAAAACCTAACTTATACCAAAACTAACTTTTTCGAAAAAACCTAACTTATACCAAAACTAACTTTTTCTTAAAAACCTAACTTATACCAAAACTAACTTTTTCGAAAAAACCTAACTTATACCAAAACTAACTTTTTCTTAAAAACCTAACTTATACCAAAACTAACTTTTTCGAAAAAACCTAACTTATACCAAAACTAACTTTTTCGAAAAAACCTAACTTTTTCATAAAAACCTAACTTATACCAAAACTAACTTTTTCTTAAAAACCTAACTTATACCAAAACTAACTTTTTCGAAAAAACCTAACTTATACCAAAACTAACTTTTTCGAAAAAACCTAACTTTTTCATAAAAACCTAACTTATACCAAAACTAACTTTTTCGAAAAAACCTAACTTTTACCAAAACTAACTTTTTCTTAAAAACCTAACTTATACCAAAACTAACTTTTTCGAAAAAACCTAACTTATACCAAAACTAACTTTTTCGAAAAAACCTAACTTTTTCATAAAAACCTAACTTATACCAAAACTAACTTTTTCGAAAAAACCTAACTTATACCAAAACTAACTTTTTCTTAAAAACCTAACTTTTACCAAAACTAACTTTTTCGAAAAAACCTAACTTTTTCATAAAAACCTAACTTATACCAAAACTAACTTTTTCTTAAAAACCTAACTTATACCAAAACTAACTTTTTCTTAAAAACCTAACTTATACCAAAACTAACTTTTAAGAAAAAACCCAACTTATACCAAAACTAACTTTTTCGAAAAAACCTAACTTATACCAAAACTAACTTTTTCTAAAAAACCTAACTTATACCAAAACTAACTTTTTCGAAAAAACCTAACTTATACCAAAACTAACTTTTCTTAAAAACCTAACTTATACCAAAACTAACTTTTTCGAAAAAACCTAACTTATACCAAAACTAACTTTTTCGAAAAAACCTAACTTATACCAAAACTAACTTTTTCGAAAAAACCTAACTTTTTCATAAAAACCTAACTTATACCAAAACTAACTTTTTCGAAAAAACCTAACTTATACCAAAACTAACTTTTTCTTAAAAACCTAACTTATACCAAAACTAACTTTTTCGAAAAAACCTAACTTATACCAAAACTAACTTTTTCGAAAAAACCTAACTTATACCAAAACTAACTTTTTCTTAAAAACCTAACTTATACCAAAACTAACTTTTTCGAAAAAACCTAACTTATACCAAAACTAACTTTTTCGAAAAAACCTAACTTATACCAAAACTAACTTTTTCGAAAAAACCTAACTTATACCAAAACTAACTTTTCTTAAAAACCTAACTTATACCAAAACTAACTTTTTCGAAAAAACCTAACTTATACCAAAACTAACTTTTTCGAAAAAACCTAACTTATACCAAAACTAACTTTTTCTTAAAAACCTAACTTATACCAAAACTAACTTTTTCGAAAAAACCTAACTTATACCAAAACTAACTTTTTCGAAAAAACCTAACTTTTTCATAAAAACCTAACTTATACCAAAACTAACTTTTTCGAAAAAACCTAACTTATACCAAAACTAACTTTTTCTTAAAAACCTAACTTATACCAAAACTAACTTTTTCGAAAAAACCTAACTTATACCAAAACTAACTTTTTCGAAAAAACCTAACTTTTTCATAAAAACCTAACTTTTACCAAAACTAACTTTTTCTTAAAAACCTAACTTATACCAAAACTAACTTTTTCTAAAAAACCTAACTTATACCAAAACTAACTTTTTCGAAAAAACCTAACTTTTTCTTAAAAACCTAACTTTTACCAAAACTAACTTTTTCTAAAAAACCTAACTTATACCAAAACTAACTTTTTCTTAAAAACCTAACTTTTACCAAAACTAACTTTTTCGAAAAAACCTAACTTTTTCATAAAAACCTAACTTATACCAAAACTAACTTTTTCGAAAAAACCTAACTTATACCAAAACTAACTTTTTCTAAAAAACCTAACTTATACCAAAACTAACTTTTTCTAAAAAACCTAACTTATACCAAAACTAACTTTTTCGAAAAAACCTAACTTATACCAAAACTAACTTTTTCTTAAAAACCTAACTTATACCAAAACTAACTTTTTCTTAAAAACCTAACTTATACCAAAACTAACTTTTTCGAAAAAACCTAACTTATACCAAAACTAACTTTTTCGAAAAAACCTAACTTTTTCATAAAAACCTAACTTTTACCAAAACTAACTTTTTCTTAAAAACCTAACTTATACCAAAACTAACTTTTTCTTAAAAACCTAACTTTTACCAAAACTAACTTTTTCGAAAAAACCTAACTTTTTCATAAAAACCTAACTTATACCAAAACTAACTTTTTCGAAAAAACCTAACTTATACCAAAACTAACTTTTTCTAAAAAACCTAACTTATACCAAAACTAACTTTTTCTAAAAAACCTAACTTATACCAAAACTAACTTTTTCGAAAAAACCTAACTTATACCAAAACTAACTTTTTCTTAAAAACCTAACTTATACCAAAACTAACTTTTTCGAAAAAACCTAACTTATACCAAAACTAACTTTTTCTTAAAAACCTAACTTATACCAAAACTAACTTTTTCGAAAAAACCTAACTTATACCAAAACTAACTTTTTCGAAAAAACCTAACTTTTTCATAAAAACCTAACTTATACCAAAACTAACTTTTTCTTAAAAACCTAACTTATACCAAAACTAACTTTTTCGAAAAAACCTAACTTATACCAAAACTAACTTTTTCGAAAAAACCTAACTTTTTCATAAAAACCTAACTTATACCAAAACTAACTTTTTCGAAAAAACCTAACTTTTACCAAAACTAACTTTTTCTTAAAAACCTAACTTATACCAAAACTAACTTTTTCGAAAAAACCTAACTTATACCAAAACTAACTTTTTCGAAAAAACCTAACTTTTTCATAAAAACCTAACTTATACCAAAACTAACTTTTTCGAAAAAACCTAACTTATACCAAAACTAACTTTTTCTTAAAAACCTAACTTTTACCAAAACTAACTTTTTCGAAAAAACCTAACTTTTTCATAAAAACCTAACTTATACCAAAACTAACTTTTTCTTAAAAACCTAACTTATACCAAAACTAACTTTTTCTTAAAAACCTAACTTATACCAAAACTAACTTTTAAGAAAAAACCCAACTTATACCAAAACTAACTTTTTCGAAAAAACCTAACTTATACCAAAACTAACTTTTTCTAAAAAACCTAACTTATACCAAAACTAACTTTTTCGAAAAAACCTAACTTATACCAAAACTAACTTTTCTTAAAAACCTAACTTATACCAAAACTAACTTTTTCGAAAAAACCTAACTTATACCAAAACTAACTTTTTCGAAAAAACCTAACTTATACCAAAACTAACTTTTTCTTAAAAACCTAACTTATACCAAAACTAACTTTTTCGAAAAAACCTAACTTTTTCATAAAAACCTAACTTATACAAAAACTAACTTTTTCTTAAAAACCTAACTTATACCAAAACTAACTTTTTCTTAAAAACCTAACTTATACCAAAACTAACTTTTAAGAAAAAACCCAACTTATACCAAAACTAACTTTTTCGAAAAAACCTAACTTATACCAAAACTAACTTTTTCTAAAAAACCTTACTTTTTCGAAAAAACCTAACTTTTACCAAAACTAACTTTTTCTAAAAAACCTTACTTTTTCATAAAAACCTAACTTTTACCAAAACTAACTTTTTCTTAAAAACCTAACTTATACCAAAACTAACTTTTTCTAAAAAACCTAACTTATACCAAAACTAACTTTTTCTAAAAAACCTAACTTATACCAAAACTAACTTTTTCGAAAAAACCTAACTTATACCAAAACTAACTTTTTCTTAAAAACCTAACTTATACCAAAACTAACTTTTTCGAAAAAACCTAACTTATACCAAAACTAACTTTTTCTTAAAAACCTAACTTATACCAAAACTAACTTTTTCGAAAAAACCTAACTTATACCAAAACTAACTTTTTCGAAAAAACCTAACTTTTTCATAAAAACCTAACTTATACCAAAACTAACTTTTTCTTAAAAACCTAACTTATACCAAAACTAACTTTTTCGAAAAAACCTAACTTATACCAAAACTAACTTTTTCGAAAAAACCTAACTTTTTCATAAAAACCCAACTTATACCAAAACTAACTTTTTCGAAAAAACCTAACTTATACCAAAACTAACTTTTTCTTAAAAACCTAACTTATACCAAAACTAACTTTTTCGAAAAAACCTAACTTATACCAAAACTAACTTTTTCGAAAAAACCTAACTTTTTCATAAAAACCTAACTTTTACCAAAACTAACTTTTTCTTAAAAACCTAACTTATACCAAAACTAACTTTTTCTAAAAAACCTAACTTATACCAAAACTAACTTTTTCGAAAAAACCTAAATTTTTCATAAAAACCTAACTTATACCAAAACTAACTTTTTCTTAAAAACCTAACTTTTACCAAAATTAACTTTTTCTTAAAAACCTAACTTATACCAAAACTAACTTTTTCTAAAAAACCTAACTTATACCAAAACTAACTTTTTCTTAAAAACCTAACTTATACCAAAACTAACTTTTTCTAAAAAAACCTAATTTATACCAAAACTAACTTTTTCGAAAAAACCTAACTTATACCAAAACTAACTTTTTCGAAAAAACCTAACTTATACCAAAACTAACTTTTTCTAAAAAACCTAACTTATACCAAAACTAACTTTTTCTTAAAAACCTAACTTATACCAAAACTAACTTTTTCTAAAAAAACCTAACTTATACCAAAACTAACTTTTTCGAAAAAACCTAACTTATACCAAAACTAACTTTTTCTAAAAAACCTAACTTTTTCATAAAAACCTAACTTATACCAAAACTAACTTTTTCGAAAAAACCTAACTTATGTATACCAAAACTAACTTTTTCGAAAAAACCTAACTTATACCAAAACTAACTTTTTCGAAAAAACCTAACTTATACCAAAACTAACTTTTTCTAAAAAACCTAACTTATACCAAAACTAACTTTTTCTCAAAAACCTAACTTATACCAAAACTAACTTTTTCGAAAAAACCTAACTTATACCAAAACTAACTTTTTCTAAAAAACCTAACTTATACCAAAACTAACTTTTTCTTAAAAACCTAACTTATACCAAAACTAACTTTTTCTAAAAAAACCTAACTTATACCAAAACTAACTTTTTCTAAAAAAACCTAACTTATACCAAAACTAACTTTTTCTTAAAAACCTAACTTATACCAAAACTAACTTTTTCTAAAAAAACCTAACTTATACCAAAACTAACTTTTTCTTAAAAACCTAACTTATACCAAAACTAACTTTTTCTAAAAAAACCTAACTTATACCAAAACTAACTTTTTCTAAAAAAACCTAACTTATACCAAAACTAACTTTTTCTGAAAAACCTAACTTATACCAAAACTAACTTTTTCTTAAAAACCTAACTTTTACCAAAACTAACTTTTTCGAAAAAACCTAACTTTTTCATAAAAACCTAACTTATACCAAAACTAACTTTTTCTTAAAAACCTAACTTATACCAAAACTAACTTTTTCTAAAAAAACCTAACTTATACCAAAACTAACTTTTTCGAAAAAACCTAACTTATACCAAAACTAACTTTTTCGAAAAAACCTAACTTATACCAAAACTAACTTTTTCTAAAAAACCTAACTTATACCAAAACTAACTTTTTCTTAAAAACCTAACTTATACCAAAACTAACTTTTTCGAAAAAACCTAACTTATACCAAAACTAACTTTTTCTAAAAAACCTAACTTATACCAAAACTAACTTTTTCTTAAAAACCTAACTTATACCAAAACTAACTTTTTCTAAAAAAACCTAACTTATACCAAAACTAACTTTTTCTAAAAAAACCTAACTTATACCAAAACTAACTTTTTCTTAAAAACCTAACTTATACCAAAACTAACTTTTTCTAAAAAAACCTAACTTATACCAAAACTAACTTTTTCTTAAAAACCTAACTTATACCAAAACTAACTTTTTCGAAAAAACCTAACTTTTTCATAAAAACCTAACTTATACCAAAACTAACTTTTTCGAAAAAACCTAACTTATACCAAAACTAACTTTTTCGAAAAAACCTAACTTATACCAAAACTAACTTTTTCGAAAAAACCTAACTTATACCAAAACTAACTTTTTCTAAAAAACCTAACTTATACCAAAACTAACTTTTTCGAAAAAACCTAACTTATACCAAAACTAACTTTTTCTAAAAAACCTAACTTATACCAAAACTAACTTTTTCTTAAAAACCTAACTTATACCAAAACTAACTTTTTCTAAAAAAACCTAACTTATACCAAAACTAACTTTTTCGAAAAAACCTAACTTATACCAAAACTAACTTTTTCGAAAAAACCTAACTTTTTCATAAAAACCTAACTTATACCAAAACTAACTTTTTCGAAAAAACCTAACTTATACCAAAACTAACTTTTTCGAAAAAACCTAACTTATACCAAAACTAACTTTTTCGAAAAAACCTAACTTATACCAAAACTAACTTTTTCTAAAAAAACCTAACTTATACCAAAACTAACTTTTTCTTAAAAACCTAACTTATACCAAAACTAACTTTTTCTAAAAAAACCTAACTTATACCAAAACTAACTTTTTCTTAAAAACCTAACTTATACCAAAACTAACTTTTTCGAAAAAACCTAACTTATACCAAAACTAACTTTTTCTTAAAAACCTAACTTATACCAAAACTAACTTTTTCTAAAAAAACCTAACTTATACCAAAACTAACTTTTTCTTAAAAACCTAACTTATACCAAAACTAACTTTTTCGAAAAAACCTAACTTTTTCATAAAATCCTAACTTATACTAAAACTAACTTTTTCGAAAAAACCTAACTTATACCAAAACTAACTTTTTCGAAAAAACCTAACTTATACCAAAACTAACTTTTTCTTAAAAACTTAACTTTTACCAAAACTAACTTTTTCGAAAAAACCTAACTTTTTCATAAAAACCTAACTTATACCAAAACTAACTTTTTCTTAAAAACCTAACTTATACCAAAACTAACTTTTTCTTAAAAACCTAACTTATACCAAAACTAACTTTTAAGAAAAAACCCAACTTATACCAAAACTAACTTTTTCGAAAAAACCTAACTTATACCAAAACTAACTTTTTCTAAAAAACCTAACTTATACCAAAACTAACTTTTTCGAAAAAACCTAACTTATACCAAAACTAACTTTTCCTTAAAAACCTAACTTATACCAAAACTAACTTTTTCGAAAAAACCTAACTTATACCAAAACTTACTTTTTCGAAAAAACCTAACTTATACCAAAACTAACTTTTTCTTAAAAACCTAACTTATACCAAAACTAACTTTTTCGAAAAAACCTAACTTATACCAAAACTAACTTTTTCTTAAAAACCTAACTTATACCAAAACTAACTTTTTCTAAAAAAACCTAACTTATACCAAAACTAACTTTTTCGAAAAAACCTAATTTATACCAAAACTAACTTTTTCGAAAAAACCTAACTTATACCAAAACTAACTTTTTCGAAAAAACCTAACTTATACCAAAACTAACTTTTTCTAAAAAACCTAACTTATACCAAAACTAACTTTTTCTTAAAAACCTAACTTATACCAAAACTAACTTTTTCGAAAAAACCTAACTTTTTCATAAAAACCTAACTTATACCAAAACTAACTTTTTCGAAAAAACCTAACTTATACCAAAACTAACTTTTTCGAAAAAACCTAACTTATACCAAAACTAACTTTTTCTTAAAAACCTAACTTATACCAAAACTAACATTTTCTAAAAAAACCTAACTTATACCAAAACTAACTTTTTCGAAAAAACCTAATTTATACCAAAACTAACTTTTTCGAAAAAACCTAACTTATACCAAAACTAACTTTTTCGAAAAAACCTAACTTATACCAAAACTAACTTTTTCGAAAAAACCTAACTTATACCAAAACTAACTTTTTCTTAAAAACCTAACTTATACCAAAACTAACTTTTTCGAAAAAACCTAACTTATACCAAAACTAACTTTTTCTTAAAAACCTAACTTATACCAAAACTAACTTTTTCTAAAAAAACCTAACTTATACCAAAACTAACTTTTTCGAAAAAACCTAATTTATACCAAAACTAGCTTTTTCGAAAAAACCTATTTTATACCAAAACTAACTTTTTCGAAAAAACCTAACTTATACCAAAACTAACTTTTTCGAAAAAACCTAACTTATACCAAAACTAACTTTTTCGAAAAAACCTAACTTATACCAAAACTAACTTTTTCTAAAAAACCTAACTTATACCAAAACTAACTTTTTCTTAAAAACCTAACTTATACCAAAACTAACTTTTTCGAAAAAACCTAACTTTTTCATAAAAACCTAACTTATACCAAAACTAACTTTTTCGAAACAACCTAACTTATACCAAAACTAACTTTTTCGAAAAAACCTAACTTATACCAAAACTAACTTTTTCGAAAAAACCTAATTTATACCAAAACTAACTTTTTCTAAAAAACCTAACTTATACCAAAACTAACTTTTTCTTAAAAACCTAACTTATACCAAAACTAACTTTTTCGAAAAAACCTAACTTTTTCGCAAAAACCTAACTTTTACCAAAACTAACTTTTTCTAAAAAACCTAACTTATACCAAAACTAACCTTTTCTAAAAAACCTAACTTATACCAAAACTAACTTTTTCTAAAAAACCTAACTTTTTCGAAAAAACCTAACTTTTACCAAAACTAACTTTTTCGAAAAAACCTAACTTTTTCGAAAAAACCTAACTTTTTCGAAAAAACCTAACTTTTTCTAAAAAATCTAACTTTTACCAAAACTAACTTTTTCTCAAAATCCCAACTTTTCCTTAAAAACCTAACTTATACCAAAACTAACTTTTTCGAAAAAACCTAACTTATACCAAAACTAACTTTTTCGAAAAAACCTAACTTTTATCAAAACTAACTTTTTCTAAAAAACCAAACGTTTTCGAAAAAACCTAACTTATACCAAAACTAACTTTTTCTAAAAAACCTAACTTATACCAAAACTAACTTTTTCGAAAAACCTAACTTATACCAAAACTAACTTTTTCGAAAAAACCTAACTTTTACCAAAACTAACTTTTTCTACAAAACCTAACTTTTTCGAAAAAACCTAACTTATACCAAAACTAACTTTTTCGAAAAAACCTAACTTATACCAAAACTAACTTTTTCTTAAAAACCTAACTTATACCAAAACTAACTTTTTCGAAAAAACCTAACTTATACCAAAACTAACTTTTTCTTAAAAACCTAACTTATACCAAAACTAACTTTTTCGAAAAAACCTAACTTATACCAAAACTAACTTTTTCGAAAAAACCTAACTTTTTCATAAAAACCTAACTTATACCAAAACTAACTTTTTCTTAAAAACCTAACTTATACCAAAACTAACTTTTTCGAAAAAACCTAACTTATACCAAAACTAACTTTTTCGAAAAAACCTAACTTTTTCATAAAAACCTAACTTATACCAAAACTAACTTTTTCGAAAAAACCTAACTTTTACCAAAACTAACTTTTTCTTAAAAACCTAACTTATACCAAAACTAACTTTTTCGAAAAAACCTAACTTATACCAAAACTAACTTTTTCGAAAAAACCTAACTTTTTCATAAAAACCTAACTTATACCAAAACTAACTTTTTCGAAAAAACCTAACTTATACCAAAACTAACTTTTTCTTAAAAACCTAACTTTTACCAAAACTAACTTTTTCGAAAAAACCTAACTTTTTCATAAAAACCTAACTTATACCAAAACTAACTTTTTCTTAAAAACCTAACTTATACCAAAACTAACTTTTTCTTAAAAACCTAACTTATACCAAAACTAACTTTTAAGAAAAAACCCAACTTATACCAAAACTAACTTTTTCGAAAAACCTAACTTATACCAAAACTAACTTTTTCTAAAAAACCTAACTTATACCAAAACTAACTTTTTCGAAAAAACCTAACTTATACCAAAACTAACTTTTCTTAAAAACCTAACTTATACCAAAACTAACTTTTTCGAAAAAACCTAACTTTTACCAAAACTAACTTTTTCGAAAAAACCTAACTTATACCAAAACTAACTTTTTCTTAAAAACCTAACTTATACCAAAACTAACTTTTTCGAAAAAACCTAACTTTTTCATAAAAACCTAACTTATACCAAAACTTACTTTTTCTTAAAAACCTAACTTATACCAAAACTAACTTTTTCTTAAAAACCTAACTTATACCAAAACTAACTTTTAAGAAAAAAACCCAACTTATACCAAAACTAACTTTTTCGAAAAAACGTAACTTATACCAAAACTAACTTTTTCTAAAAAACCTTACTTTTTCGAAAAAACCTAACTTTTACCAAAACTAACTTTTTCTAAAAAACCTTACTTTTTCATAAAAACCTAACTTTTACCAAAACTAACTTTTTCTTAAAAACCTAACTTATACCAAAACTAACTTTTTCTAAAAAACCTAACTTATACCAAAACTAACTTTTTCTAAAAAACCTAACTTATACCAAAACTAACTTTTTCGAAAAAACCTAACTTATACCAAAACTAACTTTTTCTTAAAAACCTAACTTATACCAAAACTAACTTTTTCGAAAAAACCTAACTTATACCAAAACTAACTTTTTCTTAAAAACCTAACTTATACCAAAACTAACTTTTTCGAAAAAACCTAACTTATACCAAAACTAACTTTTTCGAAAAAACCTAACTTTTTCATAAAAACCTAACTTATACCAAAACTAACTTTTTCGAAAAAACCTAACTTATACCAAAACTAACTTTTTCGAAAAAACCTAACTTTTTCATAAAAACCCAACTTATACCAAAACTAACTTTTTCGAAAAAACCTAACTTATACCAAAACTAACTTTTTCTTAAAAACCTAACTTATACCAAAACTAACTTTTTCGAAAAAACCTAACTTATACCAAAACTAACTTTTTCGAAAAAACCTAACTTTTTCATAAAAACCTAACTTTTACCAAAACTAACTTTTTCTTAAAAACCTAACTTATACCAAAACTAACTTTTTCTAAAAAACCTAACTTATACCAAAACTAACTTTTTCGAAAAAACCTAAATTTTTCATAAAAACCTAACTTATACCAAAACTAACTTTTTCTTAAAAACCTAACTTTTACCAAAATTAACTTTTTCTTAAAAACCTAACTTATACCAAAACTAACTTTTTCGAAAAAACCTAACTTATACCAAAACTAACTTTTTCTTAAAAACCTAACTTATACCAAAACTAACTTTTTCTAAAAAAACCTAATTTATACCAAAACTAACTTTTTCGAAAAAACCTAACTTATACCAAAACTAACTTTTTCGAAAAAACCTAACTTATACCAAAACTAACTTTTTCTAAAAAACCTAACTTATACCAAAACTAACTTTTTCTTAAAAACCTAACTTATACCAAAACTAACTTTTTCTAAAAAAACCTAACTTATACCAAAACTAACTTTTTCGAAAAAACCTAACTTATACCAAAACTAACTTTTTCTAAAAAACCTAACTTTTTCATAAAAACCTAACTTATACCAAAACTAACTTTTTCGAAAAAACCTAACTTATGTATACCAAAACTAACTTTTTCGAAAAAACCTAACTTATACCAAAACTAACTTTTTCGAAAAAACCTAACTTATACCAAAACTAACTTTTTCTAAAAAACCTAACTTATACCAAAACTAACTTTTTCTCAAAAACCTAACTTATACCAAAACTAACTTTTTCGAAAAAACCTAACTTATACCAAAACTAACTTTTTCTAAAAAACCTAACTTATACCAAAACTAACTTTTTCTTAAAAACCTAACTTATACCAAAACTAACTTTTTCTAAAAAAACCTAACTTATACCAAAACTAACTTTTTCTAAAAAAACCTAACTTATACCAAAACTAACTTTTTCTTAAAAACCTAACTTATACCAAAACTAACTTTTTCTAAAAAAACCTAACTTATACCAAAACTAACTTTTTCTTAAAAACCTAACTTATACCAAAACTAACTTTTTCTAAAAAAACCTAACTTATACCAAAACTAACTTTTTCTAAAAAAACCTAACTTATACCAAAACTAACTTTTTCTGAAAAACCTAACTTATACCAAAACTAACTTTTTCTTAAAAACCTAACTTTTACCAAAACTAACTTTTTCGAAAAAACCTAACTTTTTCATAAAAACCTAACTTATACCAAAACTAACTTTTTCTTAAAAACCTAACTTATACCAGAACTAACTTTTTCTAAAAAAACCTAACTTATACCAAAACTAACTTTTTCGAAAAAACCTAACTTATACCAAAACTAACTTTTTCGAAAAAACCTAACTTATACCAAAACTACCTTTTTCTAAAAAACCTAACTTATACCAAAACTAACTTTTTCTTAAAAACCTAACTTATACCAAAACTAACTTTTTCGAAAAAACCTAACTTATACCAAAACTAACTTTTTCTAAAAAACCTAACTTATACCAAAACTAACTTTTTCTTAAAAACCTAACTTATACCAAAACTAACTTTTTCTAAAAAAACCTAACTTATACCAAAACTAACTTTTTTCTAAAAAAACCTAACTTATACCAAAACTAACTTTTTCTTAAAAACCTAACTTATACCAAAACTAACTTTTTCTAAAAAAACCTAACTTATACCAAAACTAACTTTTTCTTAAAAACCTAACTTATACCAAAACTAACTTTTTCGAAAAAACCTAACTTTTTCATAAAAACCTAACTTATACCAAAACTAACTTTTTCGAAAAAACCTAACTTATACCAAAACTAACTTTTTCGAAAAAAACCTAACTTATACCAAAACTAACTTTTTCGAAAAAACCTAACTTATACCAAAACTAACTTTTTCGAAAAACCTAACTTATACCAAAACTAACTTTTTCGAAAAAACCTAACTTATACCAAAACTAACTTTTTCTAAAAAACCTAACTTATACCAAAACTAACTTTTTCTTAAAAACCTAACTTATACCAAAACTAACTTTTTCTAAAAAAACCTAACTTATACCAAAACTAACTTTTTCGAAAAAACCTAACTTATACCAAAACTAACTTTTTCGAAAAAACCTAACTTTTTCATAAAAACCTAACTTATACCAAAACTAACTTTTTCGAAAAAACCTAACTTATACCAAAACTAACTTTTTCGAAAAAACCTAACTTATACCAAAACTAACTTTTTCGAAAAAACCTAACTTATACCAAAACTAACTTT